>NC_134676.1:6312500-6612500 GCF_030463565.1 Pelecanus crispus | reverse complement strand
TGTCACGAGATGACCAGTAACCATCACCTAACTTCTAGGCTGAATGTGTTCCTTGCCACTTAATACCCATTAGATGTTATCCCACCATTGTTCTTTATTTTAAATGGTTCTTCCTCACAATTCTTTAAGTCCCTTCACTTCGTATCAACGTATGCACAGTACTTTTATCACCTCTCTACTTTCATTTACCTAGGCTAAAGAAATTAAGCTGCCTTTAATTTCCACTGATAGGACCAGCCTGATGTGCACTGTCTGCACCTGTGCCAGTCTGAATTTGCTGACATCATCCATAAGCAACTACAGCTAATCTTAGCTGGGATTTCTCTTGAATCTTCTATAATACCTTTGATGCTTCCATGCCACTCATAAACATACCACTCCAAATACCTCTTGAAGTGACATTTATTTTATGCACAATTGCATGAAGTTTGTGGTTTATAACCACCCTGTAAGTGGCTGATTTATCCAACTTTCACTCCTGCCTTCCAGCTGATGTGTTATACCAAACAGTCTGTCTATTAGTCCTTAAGGGCACGGCCCTGCACTTTTTACAATTACATTTAATTCCACTTCTATCACTCCTCTGGGTCACACAGCTTTTCCTCTACAATAATCCTGTCTCTTCTAGATAGGAAATGCTCCCACTTTGTGTTATCAGCAAATTTTGTCAGTACACTCCTGCATTTTTATGCTTAGGTCATTAATGAAAATGTTAAAGATCAGCAAATTGAAGGGTAATACCTAATATTCTTAGGGGGTAGATCTAGTTCCAATTGGTGGGGTCAGAACCAAACCCTCCCTTTCTAAAGTGTTACTTAAATTTAAGAGTGTGTGTAGCTGTATATGTGTGCAATCCAGCTGTCATAAATTTTTGCCAGTAAATCACCCATCTCTGTTGGCCCATCTCAACTAACCCATCTGTTACGGTTATACAGAAAATAGCGGAGAAAAGGCTGATTTATGAAATGCTGGATGATTGTCCCTATTTTTATTAATGTGTGATTATGACTTCCCAGCTACATTGGGTAAAAATAGTCTAAGGCATGGCTTTCCGTGTGAAAATACTGAGTTGACAGACACTAAACGCTCCATGGCAAGGAGCCATGAAGCTGTGCTGCTCCAGACACCCCACTCCGCGAATAGCCTTTAGTGCGGCTCCTATCGCAACAGGGGCCCTGGTTCACGACCCATGCTGGTCAGCAGTGCAATTTTAATTCCAATAATCCAACGCCTTGAGGCTTCTGTATGAATTAACTGCATGGGCTTGCTTCTAAGTGCCATTTTTTGGAGACAGGGATAGAGCAGATGGGGATTTGCACAGGCCAAACTGTTGGAAGCCAGTGATAAGGAGGAAAAAAAAAAAAAAAGGAAAAAAAAAAAAAAAGAAAAGCCGTGAAAGACAACCCTTTCATTTGTGTTCTTTGCATTGCCACCTGCCAACCTCAGGCTTTGTGATCTCCTCTCAGTGAACCGTAGAGGCAGCAGTTGGAAAGATCAGATATATGCTCAGGGCAATCTGTCAGAAACTACTTTGTCACATTCCCCAACACTAAAACCCATGGAAATAAAAACTCTGTGTTTAAAACTCTAACTGCCCTATATATGGGAGAACTACTCTTTTAACAGAGAAAAAAACACTGAACATGACTCCTGTCCTGACATCCTTTTTTTTTTTTTGTAACATCACTAAAATATTAGCTTTTTTTTTTTTTTTATCTCCCTTAAGCATCTGTACCTTGTTTGTTTGCCTCTGGCAACACAGTTGTAATGTCATTCTCAAGAGAGTATACTGAATTCCATTATACAATAAATGAAATAAAAAATAGCAGAACAAACCAGCAGATAAATCCAACAATTATTATTAAACACATTTAAAGATATTATTTGTCTATGTTTTGCCACAGTATCAGCCCTGTTTGGTCCACTACTTGGCTATACTTTGTTTTTTCTAAGAGATGAGGCAGATAAATGGTGTGTGATTTTTTTTAAACTAAGTACTGAAGTTTAAGAAAAAAGGTATATTTAAGTATGCGTAGACTATCCTTGAAGAGACAAGGATCTCGGAGTAAATTTCTGACTTTTTTATGCTATAATACTTCTACATACCACACAGATTATGCTGTATAGCATATTTCCTTTCAAGCTCAAAGCACTCTGCAGATATCCAATTAAGTTTTATATCAACCTGTTACGTGGTATAATCTTATAATACCTGTCAAATGCAGTGATAAGTATCCAAACTATATTTGGATAATGAGGAGTAGATAGAAGGAAATAAATATTTTTCCACCTATACTGTCATCCTTAGAATAATTAAGAAGCTGTATTAAATTAAATATTCCAGCTTCAGTTGTAACTACGGCACGAAAGCATAGTATAATGTCGTACTTGTTTACCTGTAGAGTTAAGAACAGATTCCCCATTTCTTTATTTAGCCTATGGGGTGGATAACATATTTACCCTTCCATGTACTAAGGGGGCTGTTGGAGTTATTTTCTTTTCATTCAAACCTCATTTCACATGGGTCACACACAGGAATAAGCTTGGAATCTCATCTGAGTCTGTACAATGAAGCCACCACGTACTGGCAGAATTTGGCAGACTCGGGCAGTTTTTGCTGGAAAGAAGCTAGGCATTATCATGAGGGCAGGACTGAATTGTACTGACAAGGCTCTACGTTGGGATGTTTTCACAGCATTTCTCCAAACTACTCTTGAATACAGAAGTTTTGGTGAGTTTCAGTACTGCCATGAGGCCTAAATGTACTCACATCTTTTGAAAAATAAGTTTGAAAACAATTAAGTAATTATCTAGGCAATATAATCTCTTTGGCAGTCCTCACTATATGATGCTCTTCCACAGTGCTCAGAGATTCATAAGCATACTGACTGACCAGTCTGCCTAATATAGTCTCAGTAATATAATTTCTTTCATTTTGTGCAGGTTGTTAAAATAATTACCAAGTCTAGCCATCCTTCAGAATACCATGGCCTCTGAATAATGTAGTTTCACTCAAATTTATGCAAGGTGAATTCAGCTCTGTGAGCGTATCGCTTTAATTCCTGCTCATTAGTGAAGTAAAATTTAACATACATTTTGAGAGGTATTGTCTTCCTTTTCCTTTCACCTCCATGTTTTGCCAATACTTTCAGAACTGACTATCTGTTCTGGGTATCTCCATTGTTTGGCTTGTGACTGGAGAACCGCTGACTGGTCCTAGTTTTCAAAGGTCGTGTTCTACAGTCTTTTCTAAATATGAGATGCTTTCTAAATATTCTCTGAAAAAAAATATCCCCAAATCTCCCATACATGGATTTTTTTGTTTCATTTACTCATCAACGACTTAACTTTACTCTCACTACAGTTGTGTTACTGACCTGTAATACTTAGAGCGAGGCCAATAAGCGCTTTTGAAAATCAAGCCACATATCACAAATACATCATCATCAGAGTCACTTTAAAATCAATGACAGTCATCAGTCATCCAAAGAAAACCTAATCAACCAAACAAAGGTCAAAAAGACGCTCAGTTGTATCTGACCACTTCCATGTGGTGTCATGCATATTGTTAAAAAAAAAAAAGTTAAAACGATAGAGGCAATTAGGTAGCAATATTAAGCCTTTTATCAAAAAAGATTTAATCTTTACCACATTTTCTTTTCATTTTGTGCAATCTTTGTGATGCATTCTGCAGAAGACTGTTTTCACTTGCCTATTCCCCCCGCCCCCCCCCTGATTTTTTCAGATATTTAGAGGCATGGAGCACATGAAAAGAAAGAAAAGTAGAGTATTTTAGAGGTAATATAGATCATCTCTGGATCTGGTGAGTTCTCTTAACATAGAAACATGTCGCCCTCCATATCCCATTGTAAGTAATTGTGGTTATCAGATAAAGCAGTCATCAAAAGGTGTTTTATGAACCATTGTGCTTATATAAAGCGAGCTGCCGCTTTGTCACTGAAGGAAATTCACAATCATCCATTTTCTATAACTAGTCAGAGTAAGTTTCTTCGCAGTCTGTAGATCTGCTTTCTAAGACTTGCAGATACCTCCCTCAAAGCAAAAGCCTCTATCCCACAAAGGCAAATGTGATGAATTTTGACCTCTGGGACTGTGCTTGCAGCAGTAGGAATAATGATAACAATAAGTAGCTCTTTCAACTGCCACACCTTGCACAGTTTTGGACTAATTAAGCCTCAGATTGCACCTATTTATTTATTACGGGTGCCTCTATTGAAAGATTAAGAAATAGAGGTGCCAACAGACATACAATCCTCTTAAGTATTTTTCTCATTACCACAGTCTCAAATGCACATAATATGTAGACATAATAATATGTAATATTTATAGACTTTAAGGTACAATTAACTAATCAGACCTCCTCCAGAGTAAATAGGCTATAGAATTTCATTTGTCTCAGTACCCTGTGTTAAAAATCATCTGCAAAGGAAATTATTCAACCTTGGGAGGAAGGAGACAAGAGAAGGAGAAGCTTCTGTGGTGGCATGCTGCAGTGGTCAAACACTGCGGAAAATGCTGAACCTCCTTTCAAATATGAATGGGCTTTAACTGTAATTGGCTTTAGCTCCCAGCCATTGATGCTTGTTTCAATCCTGGCTACGGTAAACACGAGCATGGATTTTGCCCCATCTCTGTTCTCCCTGGGGTATTTAAAACTCTGCAATCGAGTCACCTTTCAACCTTCTGTTTAATAAGGCAAACAGACCGAGCTCTTTAAGTCTCTCATAGTAATGTGCATCCTGCAGGCCTCATCCCTGGGATGATACATATTTTATGAAACAAAAAAAAAAAAATCTTTTTTGACCCATTCTGGCTCCATAGCAGTGTGATACAGAAGCTGTTCTAGCAGTGAAAAAAACAGGGACATAGTAGTACCAGACAATTGGACCGAAGACAACTTGATTCTAAAGCAAAGCACAAGGTGAAAATGGATGGAGCTTTTATTACAGCAGTATCTAGAGACTGGAGCCAGTGTTGGGTGAGATTTCATGCTCCATAATCATACATAGCCTAGAGATCAGTGGGTTTAGTCTACAGAGGCCACAGAAAAGAGAGGTGAGTGTCCTGGTTTCGGCTGGGATAGAGTTAATTTTCTTCCTAGCAGCAGGCATAGTGCTGTGTTTTGGATTTAGTAGGAGAATAATGCTGATAACATGCTGATGTTTTAGTTGTTGCTGAGTACTGCTTATGCCAGTCAAGGACTTTTCAGCTTCCCATGCTCTGCCAGGGGCACAAGAAGCTGGGAGGGGGCACAGCCAGAAGAGTTGATCCAAACTGACCAAAGGGCTATTCCATACCATACGGCGTCATGCTCAGTATAGAAACTGGGGGGGGTTGGCTGGGGAGCAGGGATCGCTGCTTGGGGACTGTCTGGGTATCGGTCGGTGGGTGGTGAGCAATTGCATTGCGCATCACTTGCTTTGTATATTATTATTATTATTATCATTATTATATTATTATATTATTATTATCATTACTATTTTACTTTATTTTAATCATTAAACTGTTCTTATCTCAACCCAGGAGTGTTTCTCACTCTTACTCCTCCGATTCTCTCCCCCATCCCACCGGGGTAGGGGGAGCGAGCGAGCGAGTGGCTGCGTGGTGCTGAGTTGCTGGCTGGGGCTAAACCACGACAGTGAGCTAGAAAAAGACACAAAGAGATAAAATGCCTTGCTTTAAATGTCTTTAAACCAGAAAAAGTTTAAAAGAGGTTTAAAAGAATAAAAAGTATTTCTTCTGACTCCTTGTGGGTTACTCCCCCCCCCCCCTCCCCTTTGCTTTAAATTGATTTATGAATGTGTTCTTTAAACACTGATGGCTGAGATCAAGATCTCTTTTGCTCAGTCACTGTGCTGGCGTATAGCCCTTTGGATTTTTCTAATGGGTATGTCAGATTTTGCTCTGAGAGCCACAGCATTTGACTGGTCTTGGACATATTCCCTGTACGTCTGTGAAGCACAAATGAGGACAGCACAGAAAGAGCAGTGGTGATCGACTCTCCTTCCTCACCAAGGCCAGCATCTTCTCTGCAGTAGCAGCCAGCTGCTAACAGAAAAGGACCTGGAAACCCCACATTAAACAGGCTGAATGCATTACATCACATGCTGTTAGATGGGTTTTTTTGTTCTTTTTTCTATATAATACGTAATATACAGATTGCTGCTGATGCCTGCACTGGGGCTTTACTACCTTTAGTCTCCTCTCCAAATTGTGCCCTACTATATGGGTGTGGAAGAACATCTAGAAGCTAAAAAAGTATTTCACTTTTTCCCAGCAAGCACACTTAGAGTAACTCTTGTTTTGTAAACTACCTGTCAACACACTCTCTCTAAGGCTGATTGGCAACTAGGTGGAGGGGACTTCAAGAAGTGGCTTGTATCCTTATTATCAAAAACTTTCAAATTACAAGAATGGCTACATTTTCACTGTTAATGTGTGACCACAAAAGCTACAATCAGAGACTAACAATGTCAGGCAGCCCTAAGGCAGGGAACAAACTGTATCGACCATTTATTGACTTATATAGACTGTCTTTTAGGTAAGTTTTCAGGGTTTGTTTTTTTTTAAGAAATTATTTACCCAGTCTAAATCTATCCCAATAAATAAAATAAATAAAATGGACTAGGGACCATTCTCTAATCTAATCCTAAATTTATATAGCTAAACTTTCTTTGTACCCCAAAGAAAGGTCCCCTTGCCTATATTGCCTAGAAAAGATAGCCTGTGGCCTTGCCTCCCTCCAGATCACCTGTGGACATCATCCTGGAAGCTGCTACTTCCCATGCATCAATATTTCCAAGTGAGCATGCTAAGTATTAAACAACACAAACAGCTATGGATCAGTGCTTGAGCCCACTCCTTGGCCCTAACCATAAACGTCAGAGCAGATCTTGCACCAGTCTCTGTGTCATTATGCTTATCTGAGATAAGCTGCGTCTAACAAAGTGGGGTCACGCAAACTTGGCTCCAGAGGTACCTACGGCATGGACCCACTCACTCTAGGATCTTGCTGTAATTAGTAGGCACAGTGTTAAACCACCCTCTGGAGATGCTTTCCCCGATTGTGAAGAGGCTGAGAGACAGGCTCCCAGCCTCAATTGCCTCATTACAAAAAAGGATGAATTGCTGCCCAAGTGCGACATATGCCGTGGAATGCCTTGGATTGTTGCGGCAGATATTTGGGTGGATTTTCTGTAGTTTGTTACCATACTTGTTGCTCAGGACTGCTGTCAGGGGGGAGCGGACAAAGGAGAGCTGCAGACAACGGGACAGTACGTGGTGATGTGCAAAAACTCGCTCCTTAGTCCAGGCAGAGGTCTCTCAGCAGTTCCCAAGTGTGTCTTCCACTCAGGAGACCTAGTACTAGTATAATTGTTGCTGCTGTTATTATTATTACCATCACTGTTGTTGTTATTACTCAATTACTCTAGTTAAAAGCAGAGAGGCAGTCACTTTTGTGGACTTAACCACAGACGCTACCACGGACTTTGTTTCTGCCAAGGAAGATTTTGTTCCCGGTATTTGCAATTATAACGCCCATCCTTGTTTTAAGTCTACAGCATTTTTCTTCAGTCCTCTGGTACACTGTATCAGCTGTTTCCCCTGCTTGATATAGCCTTCTTACAATGTATTTCTGTCTTACCCGTAGCTTCTCACATAAAAACAAGTGCTAAAGGCTTAGGGAGGTGTATTTTACAGCTATACTGGATTTGATGGGTGCTCTAAGAGATCCATTTAACATATGAGCCTGAGCAACTCTAGTAACAACCAATATCCAATAAAGCTGATAGAATTACTATTTGTTGCACTTTTACTACGGGAAAATGTTTCACAATGTGTGATATACCCTGATTCATATCCTGTCATTTATCAAGAGACGTCTTCTTATTAGACCTTGTTAACCAGAAAATAAACCCTTTTTTCGACTTTATGAGCAGTAAAACATGATAAATAATAATGGAAGAAATAACTGTCAAGCAATTTACAAATGATATGTTGTGAAAATATGGCACCTTGATGGTTTCTCCTAGGAAGACATATGCTGCAGCAATACCATGATTCACAAGGTGCTTTGCTTATTAGGGGTAAAATGAATGTGAATGGACAAATATCAGCTTAAAGCTCAAGTTGAATCAGTCTAATGTCAAACATGGCATTAAAATCTTGTGCCAGGTAGCCAAGAGAAGTTATGCAGAGATGAGTCAGGAGATGGCTCTTGACAGGCTTGAGCTGGATAAAGCAGGCACCTTTGTAGCCTAAAGATTTCTGAACGCTTCAATGTGCAGAAGCCACCCCAGACTCCTGCGTGTGCCGCGGAACTGCCTCCCACCTCAGTGCATTCTCACTGGGTAAGTGATGCTTACCCAGTCCCTTAGAGTTTGCACAGTGCTTGGGAAGCAGTATTAAAACTTCTCCTGAACATCAGGAAAAAAGAAAGGACTTGCTTCGCTCAAGATTACAGGCATTTTAACATGTCCATCCCTACTTTTATCTCCATGAGATATAGTGAATGAGAGTGAGAATCTTATTCTGGACACCTAATCAAATTATACAAGATTTTTTATTAGCTAAATAATGAGAAATAGTGAACTAAAACATTAAAATAAATGAAACCTATGAAGAATGGTAAGACAGATATACATTTAGGCTCTGTTTTGGATTATCTGGACAATGATTCAGGTACTGGAAGTCTTAAACAGGTCATTTGAATACAACCTGTGACATTTTCTAAGACTTTTTCAAACAAGTCTTTAGTACAAAAATGCAATCTGTTGGCATTTTTCAGACGTTCACACACACACACACACTTTCATAAGCATTTCCCTTCTGTTTTGGAGAGGAGGAGAGAGGGAAGGAGAGAAAAAACCTGGAAAAGCAAGGCAATGAAAAAGTATATTTGTGAGAAAGTAACCAAACAGAAAGCAATTTGGAGCTTGGTGAAATGTTGGAGGTGGTTGTTTGTATCTGTTGATTGGTTCCATAGCATCCAAGTAGAATGTAAAAAATAGCTTTTCTTCTGTCTTGTTTAGTGGTGATTTTCAAAACACTGAAGATAACTTGAGTTCCCCAAAGCACAAGATGATCCTGACAATTTACTCTTACAAGAAAGCTCTATGACCTGAAAGCGCAACAACAAAATTAGAATCTTATTATAGACTTGGGACCAGTTTGGGGTGTAATGCTATTATACCAATTCTCTTCTCTGCAGGAGAACAGTGAGCTAAGAAAATATTATCTATTGTCTTCAAGACTGCAGTACAGCAGAAAGGAGAAAAATACCAGCAAAAATCTGGCTACAGCTTTGATAGAAACAAGATTTCATGTAGCTTTCATTACCTGTAATTTAATGTGTTGAGTAAAAAACACCTTAGATGGTAAAGAAAAAAAACAATTCCAATTTCTGAAACCTCAACCTGGTATTTAAATGTTTTAATTTTAATTAGTGCCATTATGTTGTTTTCCTCTGCCATGGTGAAGATCTCATTTTCATTTTACATTTGAACTTCTATATTTATCTTACTTATGAGAGGTTTTTTGTGTGCTTTAGAGTTGGCCACAAATTGAACTGCAGATATCTTTTGAGATGCGAAATATTTAGATTAAATCTCAGCTATGGACCTAAAAGTGAGAATATCCTTGAATCAGAATACACACTGAATACAAAGGGCTGGTTTCATCCTATGATCTTTAAGCACTTAACTAACTTAGTGGTTTAATCACCTCTTGCTGCCTGTACAGTTAACAACAGGTAACAGCTGGTTCACCTAACATCTGAATTGCTCTTTGAAGGACCTAGGCTTCCCTTCTAGTGGTAAGGAAGCCACCATGACTTCATCCTTAACTACATATAATATTTTATTTATCTAAAAATTTATCTAATCTAGGCTGAAGCTCATTTTTATTTACACCTTTATGAACACTCATGAAAATAGCTACTGTCATGAGAATGTATTATGAAATTCAGACCCACATCTTACTCATCCTTTGAATTGCTATCATAAATCCTAAATATCAGATAGTATATACTGATGGTTTTCTATAGACTTTGGGGAAAAAAATGATGATAGATTTAAAGAGGTTTCAGTTGAATTTCTTTACTTTCATGTGTGTGAAAACATCACGTTCTAAAGTCTGCCTCTAATTCTTTTACAAAATTGCTGGAAACTTTGTGAATAGGTATTTGCATTTTTTTTTACAAGTAATGTATTCAGCAATGAGAAATAGAGAACTTGAGTCATGAGCCGAATCAAATGTTTTCATGTAGATCATAAGTAAGTGGCTATAAATTTCTCAGGTCATTATCAGAAAAGGGGAATTCCGCTCTGATTTCTGGAATATATCTAATTAGATTAACTGATAAGGGAAGGGAAGGGAAGGGAAGGGAAGGGAAGGGAAGGGAAGGGAAGGGAAGGGAAAAATAGAAAATAGAAAATAGAAAATAGAAAATAGAAAATAGAAAATAGAAAATAGAAAATAGAAAATAGAAAATAGAAAATAGAAAATAGAAAATAGAAAATAGAAAATAGAAAATAGAAAATAGAAAATAGAAAATAGAAAATAGAAAAGCTTTTTTAAAGTCTAGTTTTGGGGATTCTGTACTCTGTAAATATTTTTAATGTCTTTATGTCTACTCAGTGTAGAAATTCATATTGCAACCTAAGTATATGACTTTCTTTGCCTTTACAGTTCCAATCCTTTCTTTTCATTTATTACTATCAGTCAGTATGTTTCATCTAACATCTAGCCTCTAGGGAAGAATGGATCTTGTCATATTTGTGTAAAAAATCTAATACATTTCTGGGGATATTTAAATAATGGAAGAAGTCAAAATAATATATGCAACAGTCTTGACCTGGATCAGACTAAAAGTTTACTACAAATGTACTTCACAGTTTTACTGAAGATTCTTTTTCTAAATGAAACAGGTTTTAAATTTGATTCCAGCTTCCAGATCTGTTCTACTAATCCTGTGGGATGAACTTTTATGGTGACACTGTTCTACATCCATAAAATAAGATAAATACATCTTCCTTTCCCCACTGAACTTAGATTCCTGTTGATCTGCTCATACTTATGCTTGTGCCACGCACATTCATATTTTTCACATGTATTGGAACAGTTATTAACTTTCAAGCTTTTATGACATGGGTTGTCTCATAGCAAAAACAAGTGTAGAACCTAAACTTAACTGAGTTTCCACTTAGTTGTTACAATAAGGATTTGGCATGAGTTTTATATCTAGAAATAATATTTTTTATCCTATCACCTTTGCAATATCATTCTAAATTGACTGGAATTACAGCATCATCTGGAATGATGGAGGAAATTTACCAAGGTTGTTCCCTCAAAAAAATGCACTGAACATTGAAAAACTAGCTTTCTGCTTATCTGCATCAGAACTTACTATTTATCTGAATCTGAATCAATTAAGGATAGGATGAAACTTCTTTCCTGTGAGGGTGGTCAGACACTGGAACAAGTTGCCCAAAGAAGTTGTGGAGTCTCCATTCTTGGAGACACTCGACAGAACCCTGAGCAATCTGCTCTAGACTCTACTTTGAACAGGGATGCTGGACTTGACGATCTCCAGAGGTGCTTCCAAGCCTCAAGTAGTCTGTGCCTGTGATTCTATGATTCCATGAATAAAATAAATTTTCTTTTTATTAAATTAGTCACCTGTTCAGAAAGGAACACATTTTATAGTAGCTCATTGTAGTGCTCTGTTTAGAACAATACATTCCATGTACCTAAAGTAGTAAGTCATTACAAGGATAATTTACCAAAGGACAAACTTCTGCATAATATTATCTTTACTCCAGCTGAGAACAACTTGCTTCTGTTGTACTTGGACACAGAGAAGACAAATCATTTTTCCACAGTGGCAACAAGATTCAAGCCTCCCGGACTACAGTGGTTCCCATGTTCCGAGTTTTATTTATGTGGGGATTTTTTGCACCATGTAAATCTGCTTTGAAGCTGAAGACAAAGGATAAGTATGTGAAGAACCAGAGACCAGCACATATTTGGATGAAGATAGCTCTTCAAGTCTCAAGGTAGACTTGAAAAGAAAATCCCAGAGGGCATCCCACTGAAGTGCTGTGTCGGAAATTTACAGTCTGGTATTATTCATAATCTTTGAAGAATGTAAAATTAGGAATGGGTCACTTGCAAATATTAAAATTAATCTAGTGTGAACGAAGAGATGGATTTTTTGGGTTCACAAGGTAAGAAGAAATCTCCCATTAATCTTGTTAATTTACTGCAGTAGTAAGTGTCATGCATCTCGGTTCATTTCTGCAGATTATGGGGATGTATGGCTTTGACATAGCCAGTTTAATTTGCCTGTAAAAAGCAAAACAGTGGTTCAGATATAAGCAGTGAATTAAACATGGCAGTCACACAAATACGCAAGTTAGAGAAGGTAACAATAGCTGAAGAGCTATATCCTGGTTTTCAGCAACATATGTACAACATCTCAGAGAAAATCCTCGTGACCTCAGTTCAAATAACAGGACAAGAATATCTCAAAAAATGTTGTCTCTGAACTTAAAAGGTTTCTGTTTCAAAGCTTTCTCATGGCTATGATTACTGACGATGTAGAACACAACAGTTAACAGTAATGTCCAGCGCACAATTTGGCTGATATTTCTACTCTGTGTGGGCCACTGTACGCACGAAGTAAATGAATGGCCCCTTCCCTTGAGAATTTACACAAAATGGTACCCCAAGGAACGAAACAGAAGGTGAAGAGATGAGATTAAGAAAATGCTGTACTAAGTGTACACAAGACACTGATATTTTCAAAGGGCTACTGCATAAGCTTTCCTGTTCTTTTTATTGTCATCATTGAATGGAAAAATACCGAGATGAACACAGAAAGTTTATTCAATAAGAATATCTTTGTTATTGCTTTTCTCTTAGATAATCCATTTCCCTGTGTGCATTGTGTGAGTAATGCCACAATTTATCCTGCTCAGGTCAATTCGGAAACCTGTTTTCTCTTATGTATGACTTCTGAGTTCACTCACTAAATCTCTCTTCACCCTTTATTTTACACAAATGAGGGATTTACATTAGCTCAGCACTCTGCAGCACTATTCGCTAGCAACACTACTTTTCTTGTCATTTGTTTTCCATGAAGAAAAGCAAAACTGTCAGGATATTACAAGAACTGTTTCAAGTCTCATTTTGTAAAATTACTGTTGTTTAATGTTTTTAAGTACTTACAAAGTACCTGGTACTATATGAGCTAGATTTAGAGAAAAAAGAGAACTAAAAGTCTGTCAACTATTTTTAGAACTCTCTGAAAAGTATATTTAGTCGTCAAAAAGAATAAATCAAAAGAGAAGAACATGTTCCCCTTTTATAAAAAAAAGGTCAAAGAATATTTTGGTCAATGAAGCATGCATCCAAAGATGTAAGTATTTAGCTGCTAAAACTGTATTTTTTCTTGTGATTTCCGTCCCTGTATATTTTCTGTTCACCTGAGAGTTTTACACTGCTGGTATCACTGCTCAGTCTGGTGGCATTTGAGGTTGTATACTCATGGGTGGAGATGCTTGGTGATGGAGGGTACTAACAGAAATGATCTGGTTCCAAGAGTGCATTTCAGGTCCCAACATGCACTCGCACTTCCTCTTGTTGCAAGATTTAGTTTGCTGGCACCACATCTCTGCTAATAAGCCCCACTTACTGAAACAAGACACTTGGGTCTACACTATTTCAGTGACCACCGCTTTCATGCCATGACGATACAGCCCAAGTAACGTCTCATAAATATTAATAGTTGTTACCATCCTTCCATCTCCTATGTTGTATCTTTCAGGCTGTTCTTTTTGTTCTGCAAACGCTTCAAACTTTTATCTCTGTGCATACACTCCCAAGCCTTACAGCCCTCCATTCTCTTATATTGTGCCATTCTTTTCACTCTATGAAAACACTGGTTCCTTTTTCTAATGTTTTCTACTTGTTATTGACTACAACCAGTCGCATTATTCAATGCAATTTAAGTGTCTGCTGCTCATAGCCCATCCTCTATTTCTCTGCTTGCAAACACATCCCGAGCAGAGTCATCATTTGTCATTGTGTACCAGCAATCCGCAGCCATCAATTTGCAAGGTAAGGTTTGTTCCCGAATTGTTTATCTCAGCAGTTACATACTTTGAATTCAAGGAGTGTAATTTCTAACTCACAGGAAAGAAACTGAATTCCAGGGGGAAAAGTTTTGGGACCCTTGGGCTAGGAATCTGGTTCCCAGATCTCTCTCTGGGATAAAGGGAGTTTTTGGTGTTGCTATTCATATTTCTCTTAGTCAAAGCAGCTTGACCAAATTAATATTTTTTTACACCGAATCTTGTTTGAGACAAGGTATAGGTGATTTTTATTTGAGCAGCATCAGGTTAATTAACAGTAACTGTTTTTCTACATTTCTATTGACTACCTGTAGGAAAACAAAACTAAAAATTTCTGGGGTTTAAACATTTTTTTATTCTTTTTGGCATTAAAAACATAGCCACCATTAACAATCAACACCTTAAAAGCTTTTAAAGCCTAAAACTGGAATTTAAATTCCTATACTAGGAATGTATCCACCTGAACTTCAGACCATCATTTAATATGAGGAGCTCATGTGGCTGAAATGATGTTAAATTCTGACCACATTGTTACCGAGTAATTTGCTGTAAAGAAAATCTGTTTGGAAAACATGTAGATATGATAAAGAAAAAACTATTTCCAATTAATAGTATCAGCTCACTCTATTCTGATTTCTGCCCCTTTTTATAAGGCACATTGTGAGAGGAAAAGATACACCAAAATAAAACAAATGAATAAGTAAATTAATAAATCATCTGGGAAAAAAAACCCCAAACAAACCTTATCCAAACAAATGGAATTGCTTTTGAATTTTATTCCAGTAAAACAATTCCCAGTATAATTTTGCTGTGTGGCTAAAGGTCAGCTTTGAGGTTGCTGCGTACTCAAAGCATACATAAATTGCCCTATAAAAAGAAACTTTTGTCTCACAGCTTAAATTAAGACTTGTTACCACGAAAATTTTTGAGTCACATGATTCATGAACTATCGTTTGTGGTGGCATTCTTCTGATCAAATGTTAATCTCTTTAACAGGGACCTCAACATCAGAATTAGTCTTACAAGACTCCCTGTCTGTTAAGAGAGAAATAAACCTTTCTAGGATGGGTTTCATTCCATCACAAGATAAATGTCTAAAACAGTTAAAAAAAAAAAAAGGATATGTAAAACTGTCCTTTTTTGCCAGTAAACTCTAGTCTTTTATCCCTCTAAGTTATATGGTATGTGATTTGCAACACTTGGTTGTACGGAAATTTTTATATGTAGTCTAATAAGTCAGGATTATTGCTCATACCTATTGCAAGCAGAGGTAAATCATCATCCCATCTTTCCTTCCTTCATTCCGGTCCTTTATGGCACTGCATTGGAACTGAAGTTCATAGCTTTGTTTATGCCCTCTAATTATTTATGTGTTTTTTTTTCAGAAATACTAAGTAACTAAAATTTCAGAAATACTAAATACTAAAAAACTCCCTCCTGTAGACAGGGGAGATACACTTCAGCATAAAACTTGTGGTGAAAACAAATATATTGATGCACAGATTTGGATCAGACTGTATGCAGAAACAATTTTTTTTTTTGTTCTATATCATACTATAATAAAAATAGTGTTAAATAAAAATAACATATATTTCATGTTGACACACATACACACATGCCCACATGCTTATATATATAACACTATATATTTTTCATCTCTCAATTACTCAGGTAGAAAGTAGTTAGTAGAACAATCAGATGTGTCTTGACAGGAAAAAAGCAGATTTTAGTTTTACAATGCTATCAGGCTTCTCTGATGAACTTCTAAAGTAATCTAGGAAAGACATGATCATTAGAGTCTCATTACTTGGCTGGGTAATTGCTGTTCGTATCAGAAACACAAATCACAAGAAAGGCTTATTAAAACAACCTATTAAAAATCTCAGACAGACAGACTGCTCTGCTAAGTCATGTAAACATTACCAAGGAAATTACAAAATTGGAAAGACTTGTTAAGGTTATGTTTTTTGTCTTTCTGCTTGTAAGAACAGGATTTTTTTCCCTACTATTGTCTGTTTATGAATACCTTATCCCATCTAGTGTGCAGTGAGTCAAAAATTAGAATATCTATCATTTCCTACAGCAGATAATTTCGTATACTAATAGACTTCAGTGCTAGGAACTTTATTCTTGCTGTTTGAGTCTTTCTTTTTCTCAGTTTCCTCCTCTCACTTACAAACTCTTTTTATTTTGAGCTATCTGACTGCTTTAAACTGCTCGTCCATCGCCAGAGCTGACCATGGCCCATCCCCTGTCCTTCTGCTGACCTAGCCAGTTCTCCTTCCTTAGCCTCCTAAGAGGTGCACAGATAACAGCTATAGTTCTGATCCAGCAAAGCGGATAAACACTGCTTAATATGAAGGAGATACTCCTTGTATTCATTAATATTAAGGAGATGTTAAGTATTGTGATGTTTGACTTAATAGTATCTACTTTTGTCTGCCCCTCATCGTTCACATGCTAAAGCAAATGTCAGTACTCGGACAGTGCAACCAAGCCTCCCGGCCAGCATTCCCCAGCACCACCCCCATACTTCAGCGGGTCAAGAGGAGACCCGCCACTTGTGAAATCAAATTTTTAATTCAACAACCCCAAATAACTGTCCAGAAAATATCAGAGGGACCTTCTCTCCTTTTTTTTTTCCTGCATAAGAATGGTTTAGTGCACGATGGCGACATTTATAGGCAATGTAATGAGTTTGCAGTCGAACTTATAAATATACCACTGTTGACAGCTTTTTAATGTTTCATCAGTTACATACAAAGATGATGTGGAAGGACACAATTGGTAAATATTTGATGAATGTCATCAAGACAAGGGCAGAGTTACATTTCTAAGAACTTTAAAACTAATAAAAGAAAGTTGTAGGATTTTTTTTTTCAGAGCACCAATCATCTATTTCCTAAAAGGTCCTGAGGGGCACCCTAGGGAATGTTTATGAAGACAGTCACACAGAACTAAATTCATGCTGTTACTGTAGGAAAGGAAGAACTGTTATTTTATTCTCACTGGACACTTTAATGCAATTTAAAATGACTGAGATAATATATTCTCTTCATAATTTCAGGATAAAAGGTTTGCATGGCATTATGTTTATCATAAGCCTAGAGGCAGAATTTTACTAATATACTGTTACTGCCCTGATGGAAAATAGTAAAAGCCAAAAATTTAGTATTTTTCTTGTCATTTAAAATGAACCTTTTTCCTCTGCAGAAAAAAAAAAAAAAAAAGGCTCTGATATTTAAATCATGGACCTTTTCACTTGCTAACAGCAGACATTATTTGTAGATAAAAATAATTTTAAAAATAACTATAACAGATTATAATCCCATCAGTAGAAATAAAAATAAAACTGCATGCAGTTTTATAAGGTTAAGGATCTCAACATGAGATCAATAAAACCAATTAAAAGATACAAATTGTTATCCTTAAGTTAGAGTTCATATTCACATATCCCACTAGGTTTACAGTCCCCTTTCCCACACTGACTGTCAGTTACATTTGATTTTATGTATATAATGCAAATCATTTTATAAAGAACATCCTTATGGAAAAATTACCACTAATAAAATTATTATTTCTTATATGTTCACTTTTGTATATAATTGTATATATCATATTTTCCATGCAATCTTAATTCTGCCCATCTGTCTGTGCAATCCTGTTACAGAAATCAGTAATACTTTCTTAGCTAGAGCTTCTAAATTTTTATTAAGCATACTTGACTTAATTTTAATAATGCCTGCACTAGTGTACAATCAGTCTTCTTGTAGCATTACATCCCTACCACTTGTGGGGATGCACAGAATGGGCTTCTCCAGATAACAGTCAAGAAAGGTCATCTCCTCTGTCATCCCTACTTGTCTGATCCTTTCTCCCATCACCCACAAAAACCAGAGAGAGTGGCTGCTGTCCGTCATCCTTATTTTGTATGAAGAAAGAAAACCTGCCCAGGAAAGTGTCACTCTGTTCATTTTGACTCCTCTGCTTGCCCTCCTTCAACAGTTAGCAAGCTAAGAAAGGGAATGTGTCCTGCAAATTCACCAACACCATCGACAGAGGTACGCTTTCTGCTTTTGAGGACAGGCAGATTGGTCTCAAGGGTGGAAGAAAATAGGGCCCATACTATGGGAAGTTAGGATGTTGGAGGGAGACATATCTATCTCCTGGAGAATCACCTCTAATGTGGAGATACAATGCCAGCTCCAAACTTTTTGTCCTCAGTCCCAGACTCAGAAGAGGATCTAACGATCTTTGCATCGCCAGTTGGGCCCATGACTGATATGGAAAGGCACTTGAAAGGTATCACAGCAAAATAGACCCAAAATGTTAGGAAGGATGAATGCTCCCTGACACTGCATGGATCTGCCTTGAGTACCTTATGAAGAAACTTTGTTTGAATTGTCTCTGTATCTGGCTGCAGAGAAAAAAGCGTTATCTGCAAATAGTTGTTCAGTAGGTAGACATTAAATTTCACCACAAATGGTATTTTGCAATAATTATTTGACTAACTTGAGCAGTTACTGTATATAGTGCCCATGGTTGAAATTAAAAAGAGACAAATTGAAATGAAAAGCTGACTCTTAGCCAAAGCTGAAGGGATGCTGCTGATACCATCTGCTAGTACAGCCCACAGGAACCAGGAAACCACAGAATTAGCTTTATGTGAGGAATTATGTTTCATCTGCTTTTTAGGGAAGATTAACAGAAGCCTGTTGTCCAATTGCAATATTAGTACCCATTTAATATTGCTTCTGATTTTACTAGGAGTGATTTTAAATCTCTGTTGAGAAGTGTAAATGCTTTATCCAAATGACACAACTTTTGCTGCATTGACAAGCTAGGTGGAATCATAGTCACAACTGGTTTTCCTGTGCATTTTCCAGATGTGCTAATGATCCAGTCCTAGGATACCAAGAATGATTTTTTTTTTAATTTTTCTTTTGCAGTTCTAAATGTTGCTCTTTCTCTAGTAAGCAGCATCCTTATGTGGGGAGAAGTCTTGAGTATTTTGAAGACTGTTACATATGAGAATGAAGGAGTGAAAGTTTTGAGGTTTTTTTTGTCCTAGTCCAAATTATTTTTTTAGATATGAGATTCATCGTTACGTTAAAACACTCAAAAATTAATTTAAATATTTTTTTGATAGACTGCAGTGAAGTAAGCTAAAAAACAAGACTTCCAGTATATAAGAAAATCATAGAATCATACAATCATTTAGATTGGAAAAGATATTTAAGATCATCAGTCCAACTGTAAACCTAGCTTTGCCAAGTCCATCACTAAACCATGTTCCTAAGCACCACATCTACACATCTTTTAGATACCTCCAGGGATGGGGACTCAACCACTTCCCTGGGCAGCCTGTTCCAATGCTTGACTACCCTTTCCGTAAAGAAATTTTTCCTAATATCCAATCTACACCTCCTCTGGCACAATCTGAAGCCATTTCCTCTTGTCCTATCGCTAACTACTTGGGAGAAGAGACCAACTCCCACCTCACTACAACCTCCTTTCGGGTCGCTGTAGAGAGCGATAAGGTCTCCCCTCAGCCTCCTCTTCTCCAGGCTGAACAACCCCAGCTCCCTCAGCCGCTCCTCATAAAACTTGCCCTCCAGACCCTTCCCCAGCTTTGTTGCCCTTCTCTGGACACGCTCCAGCACCTCAATGTCTTTCCTGGAGTGAGGGGCTCAAAACTGGACACAGTATTCCAGGTGCAGCCTCACCAGTGCCGAGTACAGGGGCACAATCACCTCCCTGCTCCTGCTGGCCACACTATTCCTGATACAAGCCAGGATGCTGTTGGCCTTCTTGGCCACCTGGTCACACTGCTGGCTCATGTTCAGCCAGCTGTCAACCAACACCCCCAGGTCCTTTTCGGCCAGGCAGCTTTCCAGCCACTCTTCCCCAAGCCTGCAGCATTGCATGGGGTTGTTGTGACCGAAGTGCAGGACCCGGCACTTGGCCTTGTTGAACCTCATACAGTTGGCCTCGGCCCATCAGTCCAGCCTGTCCAGGTCCCTCTGCAGGGCCATCCTACCCTTGAGAACATTGACACTCCCACCCAGCTTCGCGTCATCTGCAAACTTACTGAGGGTACACTCAATCCCCTCATCCAGATCGTTGATAAAGATATTGAACAAGACTGGCCCCAGTACTGAGCCCTGGGGAACACCACTTGTGACCAGCTGCCAACTAGTTCTAATGCCATTTACCGCAACTATTTGGGCCCAACCATCTGGCCAGTTTTTTACGGCACTACTCTGAGACTTGGGGGTTCAGATGTGGCACCCTGTACCTGCTAGAGACAGAGTAACGATATTCTGGGAGGGAATAGAAAAGATCCTCCCGTGATTTTGGAGCCCAGCAGAACATTAATATAGAAAGGATATGATATAAATAGAACAAAAATAGCTCTAGCCATACCATGTGAAATGGGTGGGAGAAGTATTTGGAAGAGAGTTTTTCACTAGTGTTATTATTGGAGATGTAAAATGAACTGTGCATGGGCAGAACATTTCCAACTAAATACCTGACATTGAGCCTGAACCCCAAACATAGATTCTCTGTCTGATGGCTCAGTGATCTAAAATGGAGCCTGAATTAAGAGCAAAGTTAGCTATTGTCCTTGGCCTTAACAGCTACAGAAAATCTTCCACTTGGTTTGACTCTAGAGATGCACAGGAAGGGAGGGAGGTTTAGAACATTCAGCAATGAGATTTATGTTTTCCTAACTGTGCTAATCTCATGCTGTTACCAAAAAAAGCAACTGACACAAGGTAAAGTGAGAGCTAGGCTTTTTATATCAGTCATTGCCAGATGCTGGCTTCTCAGCTAAATGTGAGTCCCTGCTAGCTCCACAGCTGATTTTGCTAACTGCAATAGCAGTACGTACGCTCGTTTCTTCGAGACCTAGGCCCTAAGGCTCATTTTGTTATTCCCCGTGTTGTGCTTTTTCTTGTGCTTTTTCTTCAACATTAAAATCCTTACTTAAAGGTAACTTTACTTCTTTTGTGTGTATGTGGGGTGTGAAGCATTTTAAAAATCACATTTCAGGGTGTTTTCCATAAGGGAATGCCCTGAGTCTTTATGGACTACTGGAATACTGTGTCCAGTCTTGGGCCCCTCGGTACAAGAAAGACATTGAGGTGCTGGAACGTGTTCAGAGAAGGGCAACAAGGCTGGTGAAGAGTCTGGAGCACAGGCCTTATGAGGAGCGGCTGAGGGAACTGGGGTTGTTTAGTCTGGAGAAGAGGAGGCTGAGGGGAGACCTTATCGCTCTCTACAGCTACCTGAAAGGAGGGTGTAGTGAGGTGGGTGTTGGTCTCTTCTCCCAAGTAGTTAGCGATAGGATGAGAGGAAATGGGCTTAAGCTGCGCTAGGGGAGGTTTAGGTTGGAAATTAGGAAAAAATTTTTTACGGAAAGGGTGGTCAAGCATTGGAACAGGCTGCCCAGAGAGGTGGTGGAGTCACCATCCCTGGAAGTGTTCAAAAAACGGGCAGACGTGGCACTTTGTGACATGGCTTAGTCTAGTCTACCCTTGATTGGTTTAGTGTGGACTTGGTAGTGTAGGTTAATGGTTGGACTGGATGATCTTAAAGGTCTTTTCCAACCTAAACAATTCTGTGATTCTATAAAGAAGCCACATACTCTTTGTGTTATTAATCTTGAACTGGATGTAGAAACTCCACTAGTGTTGATATGGGAGAAAATAGTTTTCAGCAAAGACAACTGTCGTGGTTTGTATAATCACTTTCTGCTGATCTAATAAGTTTGCACATAGAATTCCCATCAGGAATTAATGCATTTTCTACACAAGTGCTGTATTCCCAGTGCACTACGTTTTAGAGCAAAGCAGGACAAGTACTGAATGAGAATATTTTCACTAAAGCAAATAAGGTCTAAAAGAAAGGGTTATGTCAAGAATAGGATAAATTCAGGGCCCCAATGAAGCCAGTTGACAATTTTTGTAAATTATGAATTAACCAGCACAGCAGAATTTTTTCTGCTCATTCTCAGTGTCAAAGGATCTCTAGCAACAAGAGGCTGGCTCCTGATTTTCATGCTGTATGAAGAGGACTACACCTCCAGTAATTACTAACCCCATGATCCACCATTAACAAAAAAAAAAAAAACAAAACCACTTCCAGTGATTTTGTTCTCACTGCCCAGCATCAGGTCAAGATTTTGTTGTTATCCACAAAGCATTTTTACTTAATGTGCAATCTTTAGGATTAGTATCTTTGTGATCTTTTATGGACAAGAGGTTGTTTCCAGTTTATTTATTAACAGAATTTACACCACAATGACTAAGACTCCTGCTGAAACAAAGTCTTTGTATTGTAAATTATTTCCAATGTATCCAGTTCCTGGGTTTCCATTAAACAAGAAATGACTCTTGTAAATGAAACTGTTTACCATGCCAATTACTAACACTATGATATCTTATTTCAGATTATGTTAATCAGAGAAAATGTAACCTTGAGTGTTATTCTCTGGTCTGGAAATCTAATTGAAATAGTTGCCAGAAAATTCTTATTTCTCTTCCTTTTGAACCTATTCTAGAAGCTGCATAAAATTATATAACAATCTAAGCATTAAGCAGGGAGATAATAACTGACATTTCAGATCTACTAATACATAGTTATAAATCAGATAATTTTATATCTCAGCAGATTTATTAATCTGAAAAAATTCATTTGAAGCTGTGGGATTTTAATAATGATATTCATATTAAATTACTTTCTGAGGCTAACCTCTTGCTAACGCTACTCAATCTTTTCTTTTTTTTTTTTTTTAATAAGTGAGGGAGCTACACAGGATAATTTTTTAAAAAAAAAAATCCTTAAGATAATCTCATAAGTACAGTGTTGACATTTTCATGAATAAGGTACACCCTTGTTTTGCTAGGCCGTCTGTTATTTTAAGCCCATAAAATATTTGGAACAGATACTTCCCATCACACTGTGCAAATGCCAGGTGTGAAATATAGGTTCAATTTAAGCCACATACTCTTTTCACTGACTTCAGTGGGGCTAGGATTTTTCCCCATGAATTCAGCTTTCAGCATCTTGTTTTGACTTCATATACAGCCAAAAGCAAGGGTTGATGTACGAGTAGCATTTAGCCAGTAGTAGCCCTAGGAAGTACCATAACACATCTAAATCATAACGTCTTTCCTACTTCTTCTTTGCTTTCAGGGATTGTAATATGCTGCTCATCTACAACAACATTAAATTGCTTTACCCTTCCTACATATGCACTTAGCAACTCAAGTTCTCTACATTGAAAAGTGGAGTCATAGACTAGTTTGAAACTTATTTCCAGCTTATTCCTCATATGAGCCTTTTAGCTACCTGGGAAAGGAATAAGTGACCTCTACTTGCTTTATGCTACAGAAGCATGAAAGAAATTCCTACTATTTTTCAGCGAGTGTCATGACGGGAGATGTAGCCTGATCAGTCTCCTCCAACAAGGCTGGAAGTGTGAAGTATGCTTTACCATCAAACATGTGTTACGTATGACTTAAAAGTGAAAATATTTTGTCTTTTATTTTTTGCCAAAACTTTTCAGTGTTTCATACAGGTTCTTCCTCCCTCCCTTCCACCCCTTCCTCCAGATACGTTTTACAGGAATAGGGAAAGGATGGCAGAGACTAGTATTTCTAATCAAACTTCAGGCTTAAGGGATCATACTAAATTTCTTAGTTTGCATGTTCTTTAAACTATTGCTGAAAGCATCCAGACTGACTACCCTAGAACTGAAACCATAGGACCAGTAAAATACTCTGACTGGTTTTCAAGCTTTGCTGTATTTTATCTCTTATATGTTTCTTGGCCAAATATTCAGTCTATAGGTACTGATTTTAAATACTTATCTACCTAAGTAACAGTCTTGTGGAACTTCATAAAAAATATACAGAACGAATGCAAAGTCTTCAAAGCCAAATGAAGAACTGGGCCAAACTATTCAAGGAGAATTCTCCCTTTCTCCTACTGTCAAAGAATTTCCAGAATTTAAGAAAACAATATTTTCTTAACTGTTTAACTACCTTGACCCCATTTCCTAAAGGAAAGCAAACAAGACTAACCTTTAATTGGATTTAGAAAAACTGACCAAGAGTGAAAGAAAAGTACATGGAAATTTTTGAACTACTCTTATTTTTGTGAATCTGGTAGTGACTCTTGCTTCTATGGCAAATTAATGAAAATGTTTAATATATTATGGAAACTGCTTCAAAGGGAGTTGGAATTCTCCCCAAAAGGATTTCTTCTTCCCTGACACACTGTCTAAGATGAAAAATTACCGGTTTCAGAATATCAAGTTTCTAATTTAGTGTCTGAATCTAAGGTAGGTAATGAGAATCAACACACGATAATGTCTGTCTCATTTTAATACTTTTGCATCTGACACCTTTCCAACCTTGAGGAGTCATGACAGCATGTGATACATAACCTACGTTCATGTGTTCTGTTCAACATTGTAACAGCCAAAGCCACGCTGAAGAGAAATATTTTATTCAATTTTGGAGAGAGGTAGCTTATTTTAATGTTATATATATTGACTACAATGACCTAAAGAGAAAAGTAGTGAAGGTATAATTTGAAGCCAGTGTTGAAGTTACACAGCTTGTGTTCAATAGAGAAGTAACTAGAATAACAGATGATTTTGGAGAATGATGTGGTACTTCAAACATCAGGGAAGTCTCAGAGGCACTGTACTACAAACTGACCTAGTATTCCTCAGGCTGCTTTCAATGGCATGGTTTTATTACATGTTTTGGTACCTAGGACTACACTGACACTGTTCTCCAGTGTTTTATGCAGGCATCGGAATAGCTAAAAAGGAATAAACTTCTTCCTCTTCATCCCCTGTGTCTGTTCCCGGGGTGTTATGGAAACGATCCTTCTATTGTTGATGAAGGCATCTCAGTGTGAATTAAGCACCTAACATGATCAGATATTTTTAAAAATATCTTTAAGTTTGCATATGCATTTTTAGATACTGTTAAATACCTACTATCCTTTGAAAAAAACCTCTCAGCTGGGAGCCAGAATCTTGCTGCATGACAATTTTTTACAAATGGTGCTGAAGCATTTAGGTCACTTCAGTGTTCTTGCAAATATTAACCAGCTAAAACATGGCTAACAACCCAGCCATGGTCCAAGTAAAATAATTCACAGCTGAGTCACCTTTTGGATATGACACTGATAACACCTTTTGGAATGGTTGGATTGCTCTCTGAGTGTGTTTGTCGCTTATCACATGACAAACCATATGAGAATGCATTCCTTGAGGGCAGCAGTTAATAGCTTCTCTTTGGATTAGGACTGAGCTACAAAGTGGAATGTGTCTCAGCTCTCTAAGTGGTTTTGAAAAAGCAGGCTGGTGGCCAACTCTCTGGACATTTGCAAAATGCAGTTTCACTGCATTGTCTTTCATTATTTAAATTATCCTACACTTATATCAAGAAAGCAATTTTAAAATGCTCAAAGTGGGATTCATCCCACTACACTTAAGAAGGTTAAAAATCAGTTCTAAACAAATTTCTTTTTTGCAGACTGTTTCTGTAATCAATAGACCTTACTGGGATACAACACTGGACTTCATGACAATGATCACAACATTCTAAATGCCATATGATAGTTATCTTATAAATTGGCACGCATTCTTTTACAATATATTACAAATTCTCACTAGGTTTTGTCTTCTCCCTACCTGAATGGGACAAAAATTGTATGTTTTTGTACCATAAAATAAAATTGCAATAAGGGATGCTGAAAGACAGGATATTACAGCAAGTTCTCATGAAAATCCACTTTGTACATTGTGGTGCTGCCATGTCTTTGCTTCTAGTGGACTTTCTTAGTAGCAATGCCTCAGGCCTGATAGATAAGTTTAATTCTTTACTTACTTAGGTATGCAGCTGTGTATTGAACGGCAGCTAGCTGATGCCATACTGGATGTAGTACGTCTGAAAAAACACTCTTGACATGTTTGACATAAATTAGTCATATAAAAGGCATCATTGCTAAACTGTCTGAACATAAAACAAAGTTCACTTAATATTGCTGAATGAGCTGGTCAGGTAAGAGTCCTCTAGCTGTCCTTACGCCATCAGATAACACAACTAGAAGAAGAATTATAGGGAGAGACCAGGCAAAATGCAGAACTCAGTGGACCCAATATAGGATCTGATGCTTCATCTTGAAAGCACTGGAAAGCAATGGCAGTTTTGGGTAAAGAGGATTTATCAGACTCTTCAGCACTTAACTATACGAAACTCACAGTTAAGAATGAATAGATGTATTTGCTAAGCAAAATCTAGATTTTTGGAAGTGTGATCATGATAGTCTGCTAAAAAATCCTAAAAGGAACAAGGCTGCATTTCACACTTGCAATAAGAGACAATGTGAAAGGGTGGCTGAATCAGTTCAGCCGGGAAAAAAAGGGGTGAAAGGAGGTGAATATTTTAAAAATGCATCACAAATTGAATAATATGTCTTAAGTCTAGCCATGTGGAAGTTAGGAACCAATTCTTGACTCCTTCTCTAGCTTCCTTTTATACTCAAGAGAAGAGGCAGATACCCCTGGGCCATGTGCACCACCTGAATTTCTACCATTCTGAATGGTAGATCTGAATTTCACCATGTGCACCCTTGAATTTCTACTTCTTCCCCCAGCTTTATAAGCTGAGCATGACGTCATATGGTACAGAATATCCCTTGGGTCAGTTGGGGTCAGCTGTCCCAGCTGTGTCCCCTCCCAGCTTCTTGTGCACACCCAGCCTGCTCGCTGGTGGGGTGGGGTGAGGAGCAGAAAAGGCCTGGACTCTGAGTAAGCACTGCTCAGCAATAACTAGAACATCCCTGTGTTATCAACACTGTTTTAAGCACAAATCCAAAACATAGCCCCATACTAGCTACTGTGAAGAAAATTATCTCAGCCAAACCCAGCACATTCTCCACCCTTATTCCATACCATTCACATCGTGGTCAGGTCCCACACTATCCAGTACATCCTCATTAACCACCCCCCCTCCCATCCTTTGATATAACACACAGATACCATTTCCTTAGTCTATGGACCACCTCTGCGAAATGTCTGTAAAATGTCCATAAATTTCCACAAATGTCCACTGAGTTCCTTTAGTCCATGACTTTGGGCTCCATCTGTTATGGTGGTCTCTCAGGACAGGAGAGGTGGTGTGTTGCGTGGAGTTACTGGGCACCAAAACCAGCTCAAATTGGGTCACTGCTGCACTTGCACTGCTTTCTGTAAGGCTTGTCCTCCATTGGTTCAGGTGGTTAGTTGGCTGATTCTCATCTGCTTTCAAAAATTGTTACAGCCAGGATGTCAGCTGACAACATGTATAAGCACGATAACCGGAAAATGTTTTCAGTGTAATAAAATATGTTTCATTTTATAGAGGACATTTTCTTCTCTTGAGTAGCTCTGTTAGCATGCACTTATTCATCTATGTCCTCTTTCTGCCTTTTTTTACCTAAGTTTCTAAAGTTTCTGTTTTTCTTTTTTTCTGTTGAGGACTACTATTATCACCTTCATTAGAGCTCATTGAGTCCTGAAACTAAAGTAGCAGCATCTGACTATTGGGCAAAATGGAAAAGTCTGATTCTACCATGCTGCACTGAACAATGTGTTACCTCCGGCCCATGTATTTAACACTAAAAATCATTTTATTTTCATCAAAATATCACACAGGCATGTTTGGGTTTTATTTCACAGGAGACTGTTGCGTAACAGCAGACAAGGCATATTCAGACAGCTAATGAAAAGAGTCATACACTAATTCTGTACTTTCTTTGGAATAGCAAGGCTAACGAGTTCTGGTCTGGAAAACATGTAGCTATGGGCAAAGTTTCAAGTTAATGTACTCTTCGGAGAGGAGTTCTCTTGTTCTTTACCAGCTAAAATTGTCTGTCTGTGTCTGGTTCTATAGCTACGCTCTAGGGGATCAGGAAAGTGGCTTCTCATGCATAGGTGTTTCACAGTAAAGCTATCTGAAGATACATTCATAGGGCAAATCAAATGGTACAGTTCAATCTTAGGGCTAGAATAACTGAGCTATATGAATCTCTAACGAATCATGGTTTGTTTTCCTTTGTTTTGTACATAGTAGCAGCAGTAAATGTCTGAAGTGATTTTCACAGCTTTTATAAGAGAATATGACATTTTGGCCTTCCTCAAGAAACACATTCGCACACGATTTGTCATGTCCAAAAGATTCTCAAAAGGCATGACATGGCCTTAAAGGACAAATTAGAAAGAACTCAGTTTGACTGACAAGAGGGAAGCAGCTTTTGTCTGCCTGACCCATGTCAAGTATGGACAATGAGCCAATGTAAAGGTCACTGTGAACAACAGCCATGGGGAATTTCAGACTTCCAAAGATGAAGCAGTACGGCCAGTAGCTGTGAAGTCTGTAAAGCCTGAAGTGAATGAAACACTTTCTGAAACCCATTTTACACTTAGCAGAGACTCAAGTGTCTAACATATTTCAACACCCTTTCTGCAAACTTTTTGACTTTGTGTCACTAATGACATTTTAAGTCAAATTATTTGCTTCATTTTCCTCTATGTGGCAGGCAGATACCTTTTACAATGGATAATTTTAGAAGTGTGCCTCCTAATTTACAGAGATGGATTGAATGTTCCCACAAACATGTCCTAACTGTTTAGTCACTCATTAAGCCACCAATATTATTGCTATGAACAGCCTGGAGAAGGAGACAATTAGAATTCCATTTGCTTCAGAAGTTGTGTGAACATATTCATAGCATAGAGTTATATAAAAGGCAATCCAGAGAAGAAAAAAAGTATACATTTTACCTAAGAAAGAGCAGTCTGGGGGGATTCAAGCAGTTTTGTGTGATGTTTCAGATATGCATGTGCCATGAAATGCAAATGTCCTTTGTACGTGTGGGTATGAAAATTGACTTAAACACAGAATTCTATAAAAAAGCAAAACACTACCTGACTAGCTTTGCTTTTAAAATTGTCTGCTTGAATGTAACCCATGTTTGTTACAATTTGATGACTGAATAAACTCCATTACTGCTTATCATAACTTCTGTGGCTGTGTCATCTCAAAGACAAGCTCAGTAAGGATCAGAACCCTGATGTGCTAGGTTCTATGAAAGTGAATTGGAAGATATGACCTCTTCCTGGAACAACTCAAGATTCAATTTCAGACATAGCAGACAGGTGTAACAAACAATAGCCCCATCTCACAGTTTCATCTTTAATTATTTGCTTGCAGAGTACAATAATTCATTGCGGACCCACACTTCAGTAGTAAATTAATACTCCCACTCCCGGTGCTGGCTCAGCTATTGTGACTATAAGACCAGAATTAAAGTTCTGACCCATGTTTTCAAACATACTTCCACCCTACTCCAACTCCAGTAGCTTCTACAAGGTAAATTCATTATGTATTCTAAGACGAGACACAATCTGAGTTACAGTCTACCAGTGTCCCAAAGGGACACAAATAAAAACAATCTTTCTGAGTATGTTGCATTTTTTACAATAATTATTTCCACTTTAGATTTTACCCAGAAAAATGTATATCATATTCTTGAAGAAACAGTAACAGCAGAAATAAATAATTCCTTAGACACTTGATAAAGTTGAAGGTTCTTCACAGTTTGTAAACAACTTTAATATTGCATGGCATGTAAAAAGGCACAAAAAAGGAAATTGATTACAAAACTGAAAATGAGAAAAACAAAATCCCAATAAACTAAATTAACAAAAATCAAGAAGGGCAAGTTTGTACTGGTGACCTTAGCTGACCTCCATTAGAGGGTAATTACTACCCAATCAATAGTCCTTATGCATAACTACGGACACAAATGGTCAATGGAAAGTGATAAAAGAATGGTGATCAATAAACATTACAGTCTGGCATACAATTGTCCAAGAAGTGGGAGGAAATGTATTACTTTTTTACTTTGGAAAGACAATATGCAAACCAGGATTCATCAAAATTTGGGATTTGAGCAGTTTCTACGATATAACACATCACCATTCATTTTTAAATCCTTCCTTTGCAACTGAGTTAAATGATCTGGTTACAACATGGCTGCTTAATGATCACCTTCAGTGCAATTCCATTTTGTTGGTATATGGATTGCCAACATCCCTGAAGAACCCCTATAAACCTTGCATGGTGCTTGTGAAAATAAACATTCTCCACTTAGCTGTTTGAGACCAGAATCAAATCAAAATATTGTTTCTTTGCCAGGACAACAGAAAAGAGAGAAGCAAGGCTCTAAGCCTCAGAGCTTTTGTTGAGACGGTGAACCTCCTGTTGATGGCGCGTATACAATTGCAGGGGCCTAAACCAAAGTGCAATGAAATATCTGATGAAGGGGAGGAGGAAACTCTTTCACTAAATCCAAGCAATCTTGAATCTGGCCCTCAATGAGACCCAACTGCAAAAAATAATTTGGTATTATTCCCTGATCACTGCTAGAAAATCAGTCATGAGCAGTCCTTCAGAATCGTACTTTATATTTCAGAAAATGTTCCTGATTTGTAATTTTTGCTATCTAATTTACATTCACTGAGAGACAGCAGTCAGTCAGCAATATAATATAAAACACATTTACTGCAGCTTCACACATATACACTCCTCCTCCTGCAGTCAAAGAACATTGATGAAAATTATCCCTGGGACATGGTTTCCACAGACAGCACATGAATTTTTGTACTGGCAATGTTTAGCTATTCCTTGTGATCCTGGTCAGGATCCACTCCTATGTGAGTGGTTGGTCAGAATCAAAAATAGAATCAAAAAAGATTCACGTAAAAGGACTACAATTTTGGTAATTTAAAATTGGATTAGGAAGTCCTTCCCCCCAAAGAGAAAGACAACAGACTCACTATTGTAGAAATATGGCAATCCGTCTGTTAGATCTTCCCAAAACCCCTTCATGAACACAGTCTTGAAAGGTGCCTAGGTGATTTTGAAGTAGATACGCTAATTTAAATCAAGAGAATGAGCAACTTCTTGATTCCCTCAAAACCTCATTTTTAGAACAATTTTACCTATTTTACCATTAACCATGAATAGTAGTATAAATCAAATCAGAATTCTATTGCTAATACTGCTTTTAGATCTCAACCTTCTGGATGCCCAGAGCATATAACCCTGATTTTTAGTGATACCAATAACATATTCCTTGTTCAAGTTGGGAAGTGCTGACCCACCAGTGTGGTTCCAAGAACTTGATCAAGATTAGTCGCCCGAATAAGTGCTATGGGATAAGCGTTACAATGTTACAACATCAAACAAAGCAAAATAAAGTTACCTTCTTCCTCCCATCTTTTGCTACACATTTTTCACTAAGCAGTAAGATTGTTTAAGATCATTTGGCCAGAATGGATGAATTTGAATTTCAGAATATGACACCACCTTTGATTGCCGTCCCCCACCCTTTTACTTTGCCATGATTAATTTGCTATTATGAATAGTCAGTTTACATCTGGACATGAAGCTCCGAGTGACACCAGTCTCTGAATCATTTTACCCTGGGGTAGCGATATCGTCTGTTCCACCATTACCCACATTATCTAAATTGCTTGAACATGTTTATGCACAGCTAATGGATTGTATTGTAAGGAATAATGTTTTGGCTAGACATAAATCTGGTTTTAGACCTCATTCCATGATAAATATATTAATAGCCTTTACGCATAATTTGTTTGTACCTCCACACAGTGCACAACTGGCAGGTAGTATTGTTGGTGACTGATAGTATCTTTATAACATTAGATTTAGATGACTGTGGCCTTTGATTAAAACACATTAAACTTTCTGCCTGTGTTATTCCCTTGTCTGGGATTGATTAAAGAGATTATGATGTGCTTTCTTGGGTAGGGCTGCATGACTAATTACTCGTGGTGCTCCTTGGAACAACAATATTCATGAAACTGATTGGCCACACTTTATGGACCTCAGTTCTGCAACTTTTACTCAGTGAAACAGAACTTAGTCTTGCAAAGCCAATGGGATTTCTTCCATGAGCAGCTTCAGACAGCTTATCCATTCCATTTACCCTCTCCACTTAAAAACTGGCAAAGGTTTGTCTGAGAGCAACGTACACATTCAACGTTCTTTAAGTAACTCGTCACAGGATCTGCAACTCTTTAAGGAAATATTCCTCTTTGTTTTCTACTCATCCCAAAGGTCAACAGTCCTGCAAGATTTCTCCAGTGCATTAGCTCAGTTCTGCTGATGGAGCATTCTTCAGATAAAGCCCTTCTTGATCAAGAGTAACAGATTTGCATGAACCATGGCAGCTGGCCTCAGAGCCAGACAACAGACCATGGGGTCTGTGCTTTCCTGATATAGCTGTGTGTATCCCTCACTGTGCAAGTTCATGCTTCCAGCACTGAAGTCCCCTGTTCATTCCCTGGTATTAGATTAGGGCATAGCCTCCACCATATCTATTAATTAAAATTACATTGTAAGTGCACATATGTATGTATGTATATATATTCTATATATATTCCACTATATATTTACTTCAGCCTGTACTTCGCGTGTGTGTGTGTTATGTTCCAGTAGCAGCTGAGACCCCTTGCAGGTCCTCAGAAAGACAAGGAGGTTATTCATGTCTTTCACGTGCAGCTGCAAAGCTGGGTTAAGATGAAGTTACCTGCCATCCTCCAAACACTGGTAGTTTCTACATGAACAGTAAAGTTCCAGATGCGGGTTTATTAAGCAGCCAATATGGTTTTGATCTCCTCTGTTAGCACTGGCTGGTGTAGTGTGTTTCTGTTACACTTCTGTGACTCTGCAACTTCATGGCGACTTCATTTATATTGGGACTGCAATTCTCCCTTCTGTCCTGTAACTTAGCTATTAGCAACATGCAGTAGATATTTATGACTTATTTGTATATTAAGTTGAGAGACTTAATGTAATGACCATTATTATCATTACCAGTCATATCATAGAGAAGGGATTATCTGTAATACGGCAATATCTAATGTGTGACATAAGGAATTGTGTGCTCCTTGAACACCTATAAAGTAAAATCAATCCTTCCTTCCACACTCCCCACAGATTAAATATAATAAGCCTAGCTGCAGATGAATGATAGGGGAAGCTTTCTGCTTTAGCAGCTTTCTGCTATCCCTCCTTCCTAGTTATTGTAATTGGATAATGTTCTGAAAAGTACCCTGGTAATAGCACAAAAGTAGGTGGTGATGGTTCTCTTGACACGTGACCTTATCAGAAAAATCATCAAATGACAATGTTTCTCCCCAGGAATAATATACACCCCCCCCCCCTGTACTTGTTAACTTTTTCAACATGGAAGACAAAATGCACCACAGCAAAAAAACATCCTGGAGGTCAGAACTCAGGCAAGGTAAAAGCAATTTTTTTTACAGGCCAGAAGTTTTAACTATGGTAAGCACTTCTGCAACCACAGCTGCAGTGTTAGTTTTTCTTTCCTTTAATTCTGCAACATTGCTGCACAAGGATAACATTGCATGACCACGTTGTACACTTCAATGGGATCCAACTTCCTTCCTTGCTCTGTTGAAAAGGGTCATCTTTGACTTTGCATGCAAAGAAATAATGCACTGAATTCCCCTGTACCACTTTCCATGCCCAGGAACAGTCAGTCAATCAAGCCACACAATATTGAAAGAGGTTAAATGTCCTCTGCACACTGTCATAATTCACCAAATATATCAGGCAATAAAATCCCGTGATAACTCACTTTTCATGACAAACCTTGTAATGAGAAGTGAAAATGGGACAAATTCATCTATTCACTTGACATAGATTGTAACTAGGAGGAGAAAAACTAGCCCAGAATTAACCCATTCTTGTAATGATCGCATAACTGAAAGCAGATTTTTCTCCTTGGCTGTAGACTTGAGTGGTGGTTCTTGATTTTATTTATCTTCTTTTCTCTCAAGTACCTCTCTAGCAGCATGACTAGAGTATAGCAACTACAAATGAATGAAAAGAAACATTTGAAAATGTCTAGCTATCTCATGCCAATTTCCATGGAACAGAAGAGCAATCCAGACTTCCATTGAATTTAGATGCGTAATTGAACCACTGCCTAACAGCTATTCCCCCTTTAAAGAAACTTGACTTCTCCTTTTAGAATTTTTAACTCACTAAATTCATATATGCTCATCTGCCACAAACAACTTTTCCCCATTTTATGAAAACACTATAGGTACAGAACACGATACATTTAATGATGAACTGCAAGGTAATTAGAAAATGAAGGGAATTTAGTCCCATCTTCAAAAAGATGGTGCCACGATCCAGGTGCCTACAGCCAGATCCTAAGATTAATGCAATTTTACTTCTTGGGTAGCAGATGGGACTAAAAAAGCTGGAAATCAACAGATATGAGTAATGCAAATTCTCTACACATTTGCAAGAAACCATGCAATATACTGTTGAAACAAGGCCGACTCTGAAACCTCTTCTGTATCCAGTACTTAAAGACTCTCACGAGGGGTCTCAAATTACTAGAGGGGCTTTTGCACCTTGATCTTTATAAATGAAAAGCCTAGATACCTTAGGCATCGCAGGAGAATAAAGTGAAGTGGTACATGGGATATCACAAAAATATGGGGTTGGAGAGGTGGCTCAACTACATAAAATTGTATGAAAGCAGAAAGCTTAAAAATATTAAGACTGTGGCATTGCTGACACATTCTGGAAAACTACATCGTGTAGTATCAAAGTGACCTCTGCCCATCTTGTCATGCCAAATCAGCTTGTCTTTTGTTACTGTGTCTGTTGACAGCACATTATGTGATGAAGAATGACATAATACGGAGGACAATATGAAATGAAAAGGTAACCTTTTGTGACACGTATGGCATTAAAACACCAATAATACAAGTAACCGATAACATTTCGATCTCCTCAGAGGATTAGAATGAATGCCTCCCATTGTTATACGGGAACATGTGTTTACAGATTTGAGTTAAAATGAGTTTTCAAGTAAATGGACCAGTATCCTGTTATTTTGAATGAAAGTGAGATCCTTTTACATTGAGGATCATTTTCTCTCACAATATGTGTCATTCTGTTCTCTTGTATGGTGTCAGTAGTGAGATCTATTCCCTGGCTAGTCCCTTTTCAGGAGAGAATGGAAGTGATTTGGTATCTACTGTGATATGTATAAGAAACTTCTGAATGAAAACCACAGTAAAAAGACTTCCACTCTCCACAGAGCTGGAGTTCTCAGAGGAGCAGAGCACCCCCCTCCACCTTCCACCATCGAGTTTAACAGGAGTGTACTTAGCTGGGAAGGAGTAGGGATGGAAAGAAAAAAAAAAAGAAGAGAAGATGGTACAGGGAGCAGTACAGAAGAAACGCTAGGAAAAGACTGATGGCAAAAGAAAAATAAAGGGAAAGAAAACAGATGGAGATTTACTGATAAGAATGATAAAGAATAACAAGGAACAGTTGATGGAGGCTGGAAACCATGGGAAAATGTGCTTGCAAGCAGACAGTTCAAACAAAGACACTGATACGAAAAAGAAAGCTGGAAAAAGAAGAGGATTTGGAAAGACTGGAATGTTCAGAAGAGAAAAAGGACAAGCAGCCCCGAGGGAGGCCCTCTGTTAGTATTTTAACTGCTACTTACACTTCATCATATCTCTGTAACAGCACGTAATACATTGGTTTTAATTCCTGTGTTTCTTGGCTATGAAACAGAGGACTGGGACAGAGTATGCTGTCATGAAATACTATATTTATTACTAGATTTTTTCCCGGGTTTTCCTGACACAGTCCACCAGAAACTGTTTTTTTAAAAAAAATTTTTCTTCTTTATATAGGACCTCTTCGAGATATGGCTAACTACCTTTTATTTCTAACCTTACATTACATACATTATTATTTAGTGTACCACCTATATTATATTTTTGTCATATATCTGTTTCTGAGAAGCTCAGAGCCTACATTTTTTCATACTTCTTAACCGGCCCTAAAAAGACATTTCTGAAGAGCCTGATGCTTTGCTAAGGCTGATACAGCTTCTAGGATCCAAACTATCTTTGCATTAGTTGTTTGCACAATTAAGATTATTTAATGCCAGTGCTGTCAGTGCTTTGAAGCCATTGGTGAAAGATATTTATAAAAATATAAGTGGTAGGAAGAAGGTGAATGGAGAACAATTTTTCACTTTCAAAAAGCAAACGCAAAACAATAAAATAAACCACGGTATTTACTATGTGGCAGAAATGAACATCAAACATTAAAAAGTTTACATTACCCTAAAAAGAGATCGATGAAATTCCTAGGAGAAAAATTCACTGAGGACTAGTAAATACAAAAATTTCACCTCTGGCTCAAGAATTTTTTAGTCCAGAAGATTCTTGAGGCTTAGAGTGAGTCCTGGAAAAAAAGTTATTACCTGTTCTCCTGACCTCCCTGGGCTCTGCTGGTAGGCACCGTCAGAGACCGAAGGCTGGAGGAGCATGGTCTGCCTCGCAAGGCCACATCGTCTCATCTCTGTCACGGGGAGGAGTGGCTGGCACTGCTTAAAATGAAGCCGAGTAGCTTGCAATGCAGAAACGCGCATCTTAGATCCTAGGAGTTAGCTCCAGAATTGGAAATGGTATGGCTGTATCAACACGGTTCTGAGCAAAGTCTAATTAACAAGACTAATTAGTGCTTTGAACAGCGTCTTACAGAAGAGGCTAAACTATGTCTGGCCTACAAATTATCTCTATTTCTCATCTGCACAATTCTGTTTATTTTATATTAGGTCTGGGATGTCTCTGTTATGCCATGTAGAGATACGTATAGTATGCTTGTTATGACATTTGGTTTTCTTATTTTTCTACCACTGCTTAAAATAAATGAAGAAGGAGTTAATTTAAAATTGCATATCTATATATTTACATTATACGTACACATAACATTATCTCATATATATTCCTCTTCAGGCAACTTTCCAAGCTGCATTAACTAAAACTGTCATCTTTATATATAAAACATTTTTCAGGTGCTCTTTTGTATTTACAGCATCAGTCAAACTGTTTATCAAACCAAGAATGGATCCCTTTATTGTCAACAAAATTGGTATTCATTTCTTTTTAACAGACTGGCTGAGGAACCAAAGTAATCAGTTTTAGGAAGTGGATTTTTTGTAAATGGTTTTCTACTAAGGTTCAGTTTCAGGTGATAGATTTATTCAAGTGATAGGGTTTGGTTTTTTTCCTTTATTGAAAGATTTCTTTTTACTTATTAATTAGTATTTATTTAATAATTAATATGACCTAGACAGGCATGAGCTAAAAATCATCCCTCCTCCAGTTAAGGAACTAGTTATGATTTGGAAATATATTCACCTTTACTTTCTGGATTCTTTACTTCTTCATAAAGCAAACAAAGACTTGCTGTTAAACTGTAATAAACTCAGCAATGTCTTTTGACAAGCTATAACCGTAGTTCTATAATTTTATTTTTTGGTTTGTGAATCAATCTTCTCTAGATCAACAAGAAGTGAAGGTGACAAAAGTATAAATGTCAGTCACTGAAAATGTACTATTGAGAAGTAGAGCACACTTTTGCTGTGACTTTTCCTTAGAGCAAGGATCCTTTATTTTTGCATTTCAAAGCAAGATGATGTAGGCTATTAACTTCTCACTTTGAAGAAGAAAGAAATAGTTCCAAACGGGAGAAGAGGAGAAAAGAACGTATTTATTCTGTGTGAGTTCTACTCCTCTACTGTCATCATTTTTTAAAAGTTGTCCTGAGCTCTGTGGTAGATCTCCACTCCTCCTTTCCCTTAGAAGTCAGACTTTTCTTGCACCTGTGGTTTTCAAACTAAAGAATTGGTAGTTTTTTCTTAGCATGCACAAATCCACTCCGATGAGTGAGAATTATGTTTTTACAAAATACACTAAGTCAAAAGCATCCAGAAGGAAATAAACCCGCGCTGAATGAAAGAACTGGAGAACAGCCAATCTATCCAACTTTTAATAATGAAATGGCACTGCAATAGCATCCGCTGGCCCCAACCCAAGCACAGAGTTTTTATTACCCTAGGTCCTTAATGCACATGTAATATTCTAAGCTGTGTATGTTACTTCAATCCTTATTAAGTTGTTTAACATGCAGCGAAATAAACAATTATTATACATACTTCTGAAGTAGTGAGAGAAGGACGGGGAAAAAATAAATTACCTATGGCTGCTGAGCAGGTGAGGTGATAGAAATTAGAGTATAATGTCACTAAACATTGAATCAGAATATCACAAGTTCTCTGAACAGGTTTTTTGCATTAAAATTTTTCTCTGCTGCTTTTCTTCTCCCAAGTCCCTCTGCAGTCTCTTCCTCTAAATACAGCAGAAGTAGTTCCCTCTGTTTTTCTCTCCCTTCTTTCCTCCATATTACAATAACGAAGCAACACTCTTGCTGGCTTCAAGCTGCAAAAGACAGAACTGACTGGGTAGGGATACACAAGCCCTGTGAGCACAGGGATTTTTGAAAGCACAGTTTAGTTCCAAGGCTCCAGTTTTGCATCATTAAGAACTGGTGCTTAGGTGGCATTATCCAACCAATGTCCCTCTCCAAATTGTAATTAGTGTTACAACTGAAAGAAGCAAACTCAAGTCATCGTAAAACTCAGTCAGCCAAGCTCTCATTTTTGTAAAGCTAGAAAATAGATGGTTGTTTTTCTCCTATATGAAGGCTTCAGATGAAACTTTGGGAAGAGACTTCAGGCACTTTCAGCAGCTCATTTTATTCTTTTTAATAGAGCCATTTGTTTTTGTACTTTTTAAAAATTAGGTGACAATAAAAGCTGTCAGGAAGACAAGCCTGGAATCTGATTTTCCTCTTTCCGTAACTGTCCCCCATCAGCAGTCATTCTGCTGAAGTCAGCGGAAGTGCTCCCAAGACTTTCTGAGGGAAGAATCAAGCCCTTCGTTTTTGTGCCAGTATAGCACATCCAGTGAAATTTCTTCCTGCTGCCTTTAGCTCACTGTGTTTTGGTGCTATAAGGGAGCGAATGGCTGCTACAACTCTGCTGTTCACCCCTCTCTTTGTTGACAAGTCTCTGGCCTTTTAGATTCTCTGAGGACAAGTGTACTTGCAAGGATGATTTCTATATGACAAAGGACTCTGCCTTAAAACTTTAATGGAACTATCATCCCATTTCATATTGGTTAATGAAACATTGTCAAATTCTCTCCTGTGGGATTATAGATTTCAATGATCTAATCCCAATGATCTCTCAGTGTCTTAATTTTTTTTTTTTAATTCTTTTTTTGATTAACTACTATACAATTTCATTTTTTTAAACCTTCTTTTTCTTTTGCTATAGTTCCACACAGACACAGGTATTATACCTATTACATTATATACAGCTATCAGCATACCAAAATGTGTGAGATCTCATCCGATGTCCGCTGTACGCAAAGGAAGCGTTCCCAATTACTGCAGCAGTTGATGAGCAAAAGAGGGTTGATTAGAAAAACCTACATATATTAAAACCCTTTGAAAGGACATTATAGATTTCAACCTAAACCTGGGATGGTGGCAAAAGCAGCTAATGAAAACAGGTTTCATAGATCAGCCAGACACAGAAACAGCAAACACAAGCATGGTGTAATTCACTGATTGTTGTAACATATTTGAGCTTGACTGTGAAGCTCTTTACTACTAGACACAGCGTATGATGAAAGTCAGTAGAATTCCTTTCATTTACTTTGATGAGCTTACTGTCAAGTTCATAATGTTTACAGTGCTTGAAATTACATGATTCAGTCATAACTACAGCTGGTCAGAATCTATGACTTTGTTTCCAAACAAATTTCAAAAGCAATGGTTTTTGGTAAAAGCTGTTCATGGAAAATCCAATTTGTCAAAGTATTATTAATGGAATTGTTTTACTTTTTGATGTACAATTTTGTAAGTATCAGTACTGTGAAAGGAAATGAACAGTTTAAAAAAAGTTAGTTGAAAACTCAGTTAATGTAAAAAAAATCCAGCTCAAGTAGAAATATTCCAACCATTCTTGCTCACTAATAGGCAGCAAACTATCAAATAAACATATTGGCAGGACATGGTCCCAGGTGAACTATTAACAGTCAAGGGAACATTTGTTACAGGGTTAGATAGCTTTTAAAATGATCTCTGAGCTTTTCACTAATTCCCTGGCCTACACCACACGAACAGACAATGCTTCTTCCCAACCCAACTGTGTTTTTCTGGCAGTCATTCTCTACAGATGTCCTTTGTCTTAAAACATCTGCAGTTGCAAAGGGATCCAGCCATGTGCCTGTGTAGGTGCCCGGCTAGCAGGAGCAGTTAATGGGATTTTCAATTTGCTTTTCAATATTCACTTTTTCCACCTTAGAAATCTAAATAATTGAAAAAGTTTTGTGAATTACAAATCCCATTGAAACCCCTGTACACAATAATAATTTAATTATTCAAGTCTTTCTACTGTTATCGTTGATGCAGTAATTGGAATTTCTTTTGCAATGTGTACGCTAATCATATTCCTAAGAGAAGGAAAATCTCTTTATTTCACATTTTTTCTGTTCTTTTCCATTATTCTTTTTTCAAATGGAAGAATAGTTGGAATCTTCCTGAAGTTTTCAGGACAGCTAATCCATATAATTATCCAGAACACTAAATCTCCAGCCTATTTGTCCAAAGAACAGTTATTCAGAAATGTGGCAGCAGAAATACTGTTACTCCCTGCTTTCTGAGGATCAGGGAATGCAGTGTCACAGGGTGGGGTTTTTTGCACTAATATGCCTTCTTCAGTTGCCAAAGGTTGTCCACATATGGTAAAGAGCGAGAATGAGCAAGATGGTATTCTTTGGGTCAGAGGACAGAAGACTGTCAGTAAATCATAGAATCATAGAATCATAGAATCGTTTAGGTTGGAAAAGACCTTTAAGATCATCCAGCCCAACCATTAACCTAACGTTACCAAGTCCACCACTAAACCAATTCAGGGTAGAGTAGCAATTTCATGTTTCCTGGCTTGCTGGCTGGATTATTTATAATGAAAGTAAAAACTAGGAATCATTAAGGTTGGAAAGGATCTCTAAGATCATCATTCCAATCATCAACCCAACACCACCATGACTAGTGAACCATGTCCCAAAGTGCCACATCTACCCATTTTTTGAACACTTGTTGGTACTCCTTAGGAGGGTGTGTTTTTACATCTTTCCAAAGATGCATTTCCCCTTACACTTGACTCCACAGGAGGTCTGGATCATGTAGACAACTCCAGACTAAAAGGTACTCAAAAAACACATTTGCAATGTGCAGTAGGTTATTCTGTAAAACATTGGCTGCATACCACACTACTGAGCTCCCTGAACTGGCACCTTAATTAGTTATTTGTATTTACGCAGAGTCATCTTCCATTAATATGGGAATCCTGTAACACAGTGATCAACGAAGGAAAAGTCGGTCATAAAATGAGCAAGACATGGGAAAGAGTATAGACCAGAGAGAGATGATAATGTGCTAATTTGATTCCTGTTACACAGTAGTACTAGCAACACTGACTGTTAGTGGAATGGCATGGAAACATTTCGCCCGTGCAATGGACACCAGAAATGTATTTACCATTTTAGCACAAACCCAAGAAACAGTGGAGTTGCGTCCCCATGGTCTCTGCCTGATTTAGTCATCTCATTCCCTGCTCACCAGGCAGCACGGCTTGCAGAACCCAGGTGACTGTCTTGGGCCAGTGTTGCACCAAGTCCCTGGTTGTGCCAGCTTAAATTCATGCACTGTGAGGGCTCTGTCTGGCATTTCAGTGTACAGTGCACATAGCCAGTGTGTTCAGGAAAAATTATTCTGCAATTAGAACAAACAATATTCACAGCGGCCATGCGAAGCAGATAATCTTATTAAAACTAGCTAACTGAACATAAGGTTTGGGGTTTTTTTAAAATTATTTCTTTTGCAAGAAATATTAACTTCATGAGCTGATCAAGGAGGGGGGGAAAGCTTTAAGATGAAGTCCTATCTCTAGGTTTGATTGGTAAGAAATGAAATTATACTTGACTTTTAAAAATAGAAAGAGTATCCAACTGAGGTCTGGATATATTTAAAACACTTAAAACATCATGAGATTCTATTAATTTGTGAAAATTAAAACCTTAATGAAAGAATAAGGAAATCACTTTGCTAGTACTATATGACATGGCCTTGCTCTCCCCAGTGGTCTTAGAGGAAGGCCATTCTTGGGCAAATTATAAGTACACAAACAAAACCTCCTAGAAATTTATAGCATTAAATGTAGCATGGAAGTGATAAGAATAATGAGATAACATGGCCTGGACACTGGCATGGACCCTTTCCCAGTTGAAGATTTAATCATGACTCTAGATAGCTTCTTTCTGTAGATTTTTTTGAATTCACAAATTTTGTATTTTTGACCACAGTTGATTCAGGTTTATCAAACTCTCCTAAACTCTCCTAAAACTTGGGAACTGTTGGTAAATTTCATAAGACTGAGGTGAACCTTAAATGCAGGTTTTCTGTTTCTCATATCTGGGTTTGCCCAACAATGCTTTATACAGAAAATTAATACCAACCTATTCAAGTATAAGAAATTAAATTAAAAAAAACCCAAACAACAACAACAACAAAACTGATAGCTATAAAATAATTGTCCATTGTGGAATGAAAGCAGCTACAGAAGTTTGCAAAATCAAGATCCTGAAACAATCTGAAGGAGGAAAAAAACCTCTTTTCATTTCTCCGGTGATTTGAGGAGAAAACTTAGCTGTGCTTGGGGTCAGTTCTGGAGATGAGTTATTATTTTCTTTTCAAGTTCAAGTATGAAGAACACAACATAGAAGAAAGAACATAAACTGAGGCTGTATACTGTGCTACAGCATTCACTGTCTTGAGAAAATCGGATGGTAACAAATTATGAATCAACATAACCCCACTCTCATCTCTGAATTATTGAGCATGAAACTAAAACCTTTGAGAGGCTTAAACAATCTATCACTTGCTAAGCTTTCATTAGAAAATTAGCTCATGATATGTAATGATCTCTCCTATACATTTTAATTCCTTTTAACTGTTTAAATAGAATTTGAGTAATAACTTCTTAATGTTCACCACAGAAGGTAACTAAATCTTTAATGAACTCCTGATGCAACCAGTTTAATACTTTAATTTAATTGAGGTTTATGAAAAAAAGAAGAAAAGGAAAACAGAAAAGACACCTTCCTTCTTTAATATGTAAAATAGTGACAATATTTTCTTTTAAAAAACAGGAAAAATATTTTGAAGCCAACTGTGTTTTCTCGATCCTCAAATAATGTAGCTATAGTCAATCCATTTTGAGAATTTCTCTTTCAAAATATTTTGTTTTCTTATATATACTAATTGAAGTCAGACTATTATTCTTCAAGCGTACAGAACTTGTTCTTTTGTCTCTTTTCCTTAAGCACAAACACCATGTTTATTATCCTTTGGTCTTCCAGCAAACACTAATTTTAAGATATTTACTAAAACTCCCTTTGAAGCAGCCCTTCAATTCATTCTTCCATTTCATTCCAGATTCTAGGGTGTACATTGTCAAATTCTTCTGATTTAAGGATATTTTAAGATTTAATTCTAACCCTGACTACAGCAACTTTCACTTCCACTCCATCACCTCCTGCACACATCTTGCCATTGCGCATTTTCAACACGTTCTCCTTTAAAACATAAACAAGGTATTAGTTTAACTTTGGGGCCACAATTCAAGAGTGTGTTGTCAGCCACAGACTCTCTGAATGCTTGATCCCACTTCATCCTTTCACATTCTCCTGTCATTTCCCTTGGATTAGTATTTTTTTACTGTTTACATTGTTTTTTTTAAGATCTAACAACTTTGGTCAGAACGGCTCATTTGATATACACTTTTGGTTGGATATAATCTTTAAAAAATGCATTTAATTTGCATCTAAATAATTTATTCATCTTCAATTTGGACACTGAGTAAAGAAATGTAATTGTTATTTGCACAACTACATCACAAAGAGTTCAGAGAAGAGCAAATTCTGTTCCTTGGATGGGAGGTCTTCACTGACTAATTAGAAGTCCATGGAAACCTCCAACAGTTCAATGGTCACTTTAAATATTAACAAATAAAACTAATGTTTTTTTTCTGCTTGACCCACAAGACTTCTTAGTTCTATTATACAACTTCCTTACTGTGGTTTTGAAAGTTTTCACTGTATTTATGAAGTGCTTGTGATTCCCAGATGTTAGACTCGATATAAGTATGCACTGTTGTTATTACTCTCATCCACATCTGTGGAACTTTTCCTAAGAACTAGTTATGTCTCCAGATGGTGATTGACTCTGCAAGAAAGTTCTGTAGGAAACAATTAATGAACAGCATTTTCATCACTGTCCTTCTTAAACCATAGGCGCACCTGGTAGGAAATGAGCCACAAAGGATTTCCACTTTACTGTGTTATTATATCTGGTGCAATGTAACAGATTGTTTCTGTATACTATTCAGAGTCTCCCTAATTTATCTCTGTCTATTACAGATGCTTTTGGTTAAACACCTTTTGTGCTGTGTTCTTACAATTGCTTTGTTTAAACACACCACGCAAACCATCCAAAAATACAAACACAAACCCCCATGAGGAATAATACAGCAGTTTCTACCTGTAGACTCTGACAGATGGGCTGCTCTGAAATTAATTTTTCACTGGGATTTTATATGGACATATCCTAGCTTTTAAGAATAGTTAAGATATTTTCAACTGTTATAAACCATAATAATCTTAAATTTGATCTAGTCATCTTGACTCCATTTTCTCTTTATCAGGGAAAAGAGATCAACAGTCTCATATATGGTTCATTCAGAGATCCTCTTTAGGATGCCACTCATCCTGCTGTAGAGATCTACATTTTAGATTTCCAAAGCTAGGAGAGATTAGTCCCAACCCTAATGACGTTAATGGATGTGAATTTAAGATCTGACCCTGTGAGGACAATATAGGGGATATGTCTACTTGGGGAGACCTCAACTTCCTTCTGTATGCTGCCAGATGCATGTAGTCAGGGAAGAATAAAGATTCAACTGGAATCTAAATACAGATGTTAACAGAGCAGGACATGGTGTCATGCAGATGAAACTACGCAATTCCCAGACAAGAGCTTTTGTCTGGCTATCTTGCAACTAGGCAAAGTCAGCTATGCTTCTTTGAAAACACCACAGTTAAATATGTTCTGCTAATTCGCTAGCATTCAAAAGGAGAGAGGGGAAATCCTTGCTAATAATAATTTAGTAAATGGTAGAAACCCCACTGCCTAATGTGTGCATACATAACTACATTACTCTAGCCGATTATAGCCTTACAGCTTATCACTTCTACAGAATGTCTATAAAACAGAGGTTGGGAGGAGAGAGGAGAAAACTATATAGCAGACCCAGACCCAGACCTCTCTTTTGAAAAACTGAAGGTCTTCTATGTCTGTAAAAAACCCAAATGGCTCCTTGTTACCAATTTCCTGATGGAAGCTCTATAATATTAATTTCACTAACCTCAATTGAATGTTATGTGACAAACTACTGGTTTTACTGGGGTGAAAAGCCCTTGATCTGCAATATAGACTGCAGAATTTTCTTTATACTTTTCTTCCTTTGTTTTCTTTCTTAAACAATAAGAAAAATGAAACTCTTTCCAAAGAGAATCCTATATTCCTCTGAGCCTATGTTAAACAGGATGAACCTACAAGTCTAATGGACTCTCTCTTCTAAGGTAATTGCAAAGCAATGGAATTGCATAGCCAGTGTTAGTAGTTATTAATCCAGATCTGTTTCTAAATTCCATTTGTACTGTCTTAAAAAAAACCCAGAATCTACATATTACTGAGCAAGAGACACATAGATCTCAATAACTGTCTTTAAAATGTAAGTATTGATGTGGTCTGTATTGTGTTAATCAGCAAGACAGAACTGTAAAGGGAACTCGGAATGAAAAAGAGGAAAAAATCCCTTCTGAACATTTTTTCATAGTTCCAGCGAAGTTACACTATCACTCTCACAGTTTATGATACAGAATGAAAACAAAATCATCACTATATACAACAGAAGTTACAGCTTCTTTGCAAAGATTTTGATTCAGGCATAGGTATTAATTGCCATTAAAAATGGAAACAATCAAAACCACTACAAATGTGCAAAGTATAACCGTAAAAAGAAGTCTGTTTTCCACAGCCCTGCTTAGTATTCCACCCCGTGCCCCAACACACACAATCTAGATGACTGCTTATTATAATTTTAATGTAATGACTTGGATCATTCACACTGTAGTGTATTAAATAAGTTTGAAAACAGAGGAGAAAAAGATGATCTGACTTTAGATGTCTAAGATCCTTTTCCCAGCTTCACTAACCTTTATGAAACCCAACTACAATCCTGCTCGTTACAAAGTGCTCTGAGAAGTTTCCTCACCCACACCACCTGCACATTAGAAATCTTCGTGAATTGAATGCAGATGCACGAAGATGGTAAAAAGATCTACTACTAATTTTAGACTCTTCAAAGGCTGGAGAACTCAAAGAACTCATCAGAATGTTGGGATTGGTATATTCCTCTTTGGAATCTGGTTTCACTTGTAGCTTACCCATAATTTGTTATAAGGTTTCCTGTTAGATGATTGCACAGAGGAAACAGGTTCATCCCTATGGCCTTGCCTGACGATCTCTGGATTGTGGCTGATGCTGGTTGCTGTCACCAGAGCCGATCCTGACCTTGGCTTTGTGGCTCCTATTCCTGCCTTCTTCTCCTTGGATTTGCCTCTTCACCACAGACTCATCTGAGGATCTGGGCTCTCAGCCGTCCCTGGTTCCCATCTCTGGATACGCTCTGCTCACCTCTCTCAGGTTCTGTGGGACTACCCCGTGCTGGCACAGCCGCTGCCTTGTTACGAAGCCTGGCTCCTGGCTCCCGGCTCCCCTGCCCTTAGAGAGCAGCCAGCCCATCCTGCTCCCAGCAGTTACACCAGTAACCAGCCCAGTGCTGGTTTTTACGCTGAAGTCACCGATGTACGTAACGATCTTTCATTTACTTCAATAACAAGAATTTGTTCATGGGTGAATACTTTCCTTGCTTGTAGAAAACTTATTACCTGGATCCTCATCGGCTTAGAAAATGAGGGAAATTGGCTGGTAATCTCCACTGTGAGGCCTCTCAAAATGAGACAGGAGCCTAGTAGGAGAGTAGCTCCCTAAGTCCCAGCAGCGGGGACATGCATGTCTGCTTCTGCTTCGGCTCCTGCTTAGAAGTCTCTTAATGAGGAAATAAACAAGGAGCAGAACCAGAAACTTGTGAGTGATGCAATCCATTAAGCAGCATGAATTGCAAATTTTGATGAGCCAGGATTCTTTGTAATAGTCTTGGAGCAAAATTGATGAACAATCTCTAAAATAAACTGCATTCTTATCTTTATGGAGATTTTGAATAATAAAGAGATTCATGCAAGGAAAAGCTTGTTCACTGATAAATTACAATGAAAAAGAGGGATAAATTTGCTGAGAATTCCACTGTTGATAAAAACTGTTTGAGAACGTTATTTGTTGTGAAAGTTATATATGAAATAAATTTACATACTCAGTCAAAGGAACCATTAAACTACAAAGACAGGCTCTGTTAGTTGCTCCTGGGGATGGGGCAAGGACCTCTGCAGAAGAGTCCCTTTAGGAACCATTTGCTTTGGGCAAAATTTCCACCTAGCCAAACTGCTTTGTTTACTAAACCTGTACGATTCGCAGAACACATAATGCTTTCAGATATTAGACCCCCTCTACAGCTTATATCCCCCAGGATATACTTGTGATCCACATATATTTTTAGTTTTATTTTATTTAATTTCCCCTGCATTGCCTACGTTTGTTCTATTCTCAAAATTACAAGCCAGAAGAACTAAAATCCAGTATACTTTGCAGACCTGGTTCTCTATATCTGTTCTCCGTATCTGGCTGCCAAGTGTGGGGCAGTTACAGCTCGGTGTCATCCAGATGTTCTCATATAAAGAGGATGAAGGAGGTTTCCTACTAATTCCTTTGAATCTTCCAACCCACTCTGTTGGCATATGCCAGTGACGAACCAAGTGGTTGACCTTTCTGCCTCCTCCTAAATGTCTGAAAGTGTCTAAAAGCCTCTAAGTCTAAACCAGTCATACATGGTTTAGAATCATCAGGAAGAAAAAGTCAGTGTCAGATAGGTATTTACCACAGCCCAGGAAAAGGTTCTTAAATAGGACGGGTGATTACCTGATTGCACAGAACATCTGTTTCTCCCCTTGAACATCAAGGCAATGGGTGACCAGATCAGCTTCAGACAACTAATTGTCGCTACCTTAGGTTACTCAGATGAGGTGTATCCTACCCAGGGAGGGGGTACTTCTGACAGTGCCTTTTACATCGGTGATGACATGCTAACGTAACAAAACCCAACTCTTCCCCCACCATTTTTTCAGTATGCCTGGAAATTTTCCTAAAGCTCCCAGCTGAGAATAAGCTTGCATTCAGACAGCTTGTGCATGAAGTAAGTTTGCACTTAAGACTGGTGTCAAATTTGTGCTCAGAATATAACTACATCTATCCACTGCTTCTCTCTGGTAATTACTAGTTTCATGGGGATCATTTTTTCAGTCATGTTTTTGCATTATGAGATACATGGAATACAAATTTGTTTAACATTACTTACACCATAAAACCTAGAATAAATGCAGGGACTTTGTGTCATTGCTTCTCACAATCTAGCAACAATTTTCATTTCCATTTAGAAGCAAAACCTAACTGCTTCTTTGAGGGGTATGGTTTTTTTACTGAAAAACAAATTACCATATTGTTTCATGCAAGCACAATGACAATGTAACAGCTAATATTCATCTACACTAACACTACTCCAGCCCAAATAATTTTGGTTTCAGCCAATCGTCTCTGTACTATTAGCCATAGGATAATTAGAATACAACCAATCTTAGTATTATAATTACTTGCAGCTTAATTCTCACATTGACCTGATATTGCACACCACTATGGCTCATTACACTTGTTTTATTAACGCAGTGTACCAAAAATTACGTTAACACTCTTGCTAGCTACAACATAATCTTCTGGTTCACCCACACACAAAATAGCCTCCATTAAAGGTGAAATAATAATAATAAAAATATCACAGTAAAACTTAAATGCTTAGTTAGACTCTGCTTTCCAAGAATCACAACAATTTACATAATTGTTCAGACATTTTTCACAGCATATTCCTAACCATTCTATTTTGTGTGGAAAATTATATGTATATGTGCTTCTGCAATGTTCAAAGATACTGTATTGTATGACAGCAGGAATTGAAATAAAATGAGTTCATAAAATCAATGATGCCAGTGTATTAGCAGTTTACCCTCAATATTTTGCTGCAATGGTTATCAAAAGTACATTAATTTTTCTTATTGAAAACTATTTATATATCCCTAATTATCATTAAAATGTTATTTTGTCTACAGCACAACAAATTAATCTTCTTTTCTATTAAAAAGAAATAATCTGATTTTTTTTTCCAGGCTTTGCCTGTTAATGATGCTTCTGTGAAGCAAACACAAGAGAAAGCTCAAATAAAAAGAATTAAAAGAAAAAAATGAAAGGAAGAACTAGAAACTTGTTAACAGAAATTACAGACAAGGTTTATCAGTCTCCACATTAATGGTCTATTGTTGCTGAAGGTTTTTTTAAGTGTATCTTCTTCAGTGAAACACCCACAGTTGTTTACTAATTCTTAATAAAATTGATTAGAATGCAGGCCACAAAAAAAATAAATCTGTGGATCAGTGATGGAAAAAGCCATGCTACCTACATGGCTGAGTAAAACAGGACTTGGGCAACAGCTGGGTAACAGACTCCAACACAATCAATCTAGAAAAAACATGGTTTAGTTATTACTGACATCTTCTGATAGTCTCCAGTTCACCATTTAGGCAAGAATTAAGAGAGTGAAATAAAGAAAACCCTCCAGGAAAACCTTGCCTAACTTGGAGTGACACCTAATACCTGGGGGAAACACTTTTTAGGGAAGAAGGCTTTCTGGAGTTGTGTGAATGGCATGTCTAGTGATTTTTGTCGAACCGAGTTGTATAGTTTCCCAAGTTCTTCCAGAATGTAGGGGACTCAGAAAATGGGATTACTAGGTGTAATTCTCACACAGGATCCAAAATATTAATGCATTCAAAGGAAGCTAATTCACTCCTTGAGATGTTTGGAGGAGGAGGCAACATTATAAACAGTTATATTACTACTGCCAGTTCATAGGTACCTCATTTATATTTATATTGACCAGAAGACCATTCTGCTATAGATACCAAAAAACACTTCATGAAAGACAGACTCTGATCTCAGACTACACAGCCTCAGAAACAGTATTAAATTCACAGCTCATTAAAATGCAAGGCTACTAGATTAGACTTAATTTTTAGGCCCAAGTCATCAATCTTGATACAGATTTCCAGCCTTTATTTCGAGGTTAAAGTAAAAAATAGTGAGATATAGTACATTATAGCACATTATAGCACATGACAGTAAATCTTGTGAATACCTGCAATTATTTAGTATGACTAGCGACTTCAGAAACTAATATTGGATTTGAATAAGCAAATAGACGCTGCAAAATATATCTGGAATTAATCTGATAAAAAGTTTACAGAATGGTAAATATTAGGAAAAGACACTGCATAAAGGAATCGGTAGTCAGAGTAGAATGAGCATCTCAACTTTGCCTGAAATATTCACACTTATTCAGCAAAAGTAGCCTGCTTTTAAAAATGCAGCATTTCACACCAGGATAATGACTCAAATCATACCGACTCTTCCTGAACAACCAAATGCAGCGGTGGTGTTTGCAGCTTTGGGAAATGAGAACAAAGTGGCAATTGCCAATTGTCTCTAATACATCAAGGGTGCAGCTCAAAGGCAATAAAACATTTGCATCTTTTAATTTCGTAACTACATACAGCCCATTATGCATTATGATACCGAAGACTCAGTTCTGCTGATTTTATTCATTATTCTTCAGGACTGAAGGAGCAGCAGTGTAGCAAACAACTCGAATGACTTCTAACTTGCTGAGGCTCCATCTTTAATTATACTGAAGCTAGAGGAAAGCCCTACATGGCCATTCTCCTTTCTTTGGAGAAAGAGGGACCTCTAGAAAGTAGCAATATTAAAAATAAAGACTATGCATTTTCTTAAAAGGAAAGACAAAGCATAGAAAGACATTGTTCTTTACTTATTTCTAGCTGTGCATGATGGCCAAGTACTTCAAATTAAGGGGAGTGTAAGCCTGAACTTGAAAGGTTTTCAATTCAATAAAGTTGCGTCCGAAAGTTCGGATCACCACTTGAAATGTAAGTGAAATCAAGGGTTTTGACTCAAAGTCAACACAAGCTTAATCTTTTAAGAATGCCCCATCACTAAACATCCAGCTTGGAAGACAATCTTGTCAAGGCTCCTCTTCTTGGCAGAAAGGTAAATGTAAATCTGAGAGCACAGGAAGTATGCTTGATTTTTCCTTCCTGGCATGCCAGATAATTGGGATAATAACTCTGTCTATGCACCTAGTGTTTTCCCAACATTGCTATAAACATCTCAGCTCTGTGCTACAGAAAACAAACACTTTTTATGTTTCCCTATATTAGCCCTTAGATTCCAATTTGTCCCTCACTATCTTAGACAAATGGGGTCACGTAGATCTTTTGCCTTCATTCAGGTTTATGAGTATGCAATAAAAGGCAGGTTTAATGGGCCAGTAGTCCAGAATGGGAAATCATCCAGCTAGTGAAGCATTGAGGACATCAAATTAGTGGCACTGCTGATCAGGTTTTTTTCCCCAGCTTGACATCTGTTTGCAAACACTCACAGCCAAAATTGTTTTGAAAGGCAATGTCAGCCATAGGCTTTGGAGCTTGCCTCCTCTGATGCATCAGTGAACATCTCCACCCCTTACTACTTGTTATTTTCTGCTGTGAAATGACACAAAACATATAATCATGCGCAAGGGAGACAACATTATCCAGTGTTTTGATCTGATGAGTAGAAGTCAGGATTCCTGGACTCTGACACCATTCCTGATTCTCTTGTGACTCTGTCTTATGTGCATGTTTAATATGTACATTAAATTAGAGAACACATGTAAGAAAACATGTGTTTGTGTTTCTTACAAACACATGTAAGAAAAGTTTCTGGAAATCTTGAGTTTGAATTGAATTAGCTTTGATAATTCTTTGATTTTCCTTTCCAGAAACTGTTCTACTAAATGTGACTACTATTGAGAATCAACTTGCACTTAAAGAATAAATGAAAGAATATTAAAAGATGCATATACTTTTGAAAAGAAAGGACTCTTGGGACCACTGTTCTGGACTGCTTTGTAGTGCAGACTGAACATCTTTATCCAGTGATTTCTGCTTCAAGCTCACATTTGCTTGGAAAATAGAGTACCTCAGAAAAAGAAACAAAGAAGAAAAAATGAAGAGTGGAAACCAAGTACCAACCAGCAGTAATTATCACATAATATCAATGATTTTATAATAATCATATGATCACAGTATAAGTACAGTGGTTACTCTATATTAACACTATGTTAATACTGCTGTACACATTAATGTATAACATGTGGGTGTATGTAAATGTAAGTGTTTATGTAAATGAATGTTTTCATGAGACCTCTGTGTGTTTGCCCTATCCAAGTTAGTTGTTACGGTTCATTTTTTATACACGTTACAGCAGAAAAGCAGTGACACTAAATAAATCAGTGCACAGTTTTGTCTTGTCCCCCATGCTATCATCAACAGCAGCAACTTGCTTAGGGACAGGACATGAAAATAGACCAAGCATAGAGAATATTTCTGCTATATTGTAGAATCATAGAATCGGTTAGGTTGGAAGAGACCTTTAAGAATATCCTTACAGCTTCTGGGAATCTAAGGCTCCTGAGCTAGAAATGTCATGTTTTTCTTTAATACTCCTCAGATGGCTGGTTGAATTACTTTTTTTAATCCATCAAAAGAACTTTTACATTTACAATTCCTGCAGCAATGAGTTCCATCATTTAGTAAGGCACTGTGTAGGAAAGCATTTTCATTTGTTTACCATAAACCTGATTAATCAGATTGTAATTTAGATTAATCAGATTGCAATTTAATTCTTCTCAATTCTTTTTTTGGAACAATTAATACTCTATTTATTCACATTTTCCATGACATTTTCTCCCCATGTCAAAATTCTCACAGTTTCCTGACTGAAACTTCAAAATTTATTTGATGTAGCCACATTATATCTTTACCTACCTACTTTTATATTTTCAAATTCTACTGTATCACTTTAGAGCAGAATGAAGAAGAGGCCGTTACCACTTCTCACAGTATTTAAGCAATGTTTAATGACATGTAGCATTTGCTTTTTTCTCCTCTGTTCTTTATTCCCTTGGTAATATTTCAGTTTGCTTTTTGGCTCCTACAGAGCATTGAGCTGACAGAAATCAGTCAACAGTAATTTTAAGATGACTTTTTTCAGTGGTGATAGCTTGTCTACAGACCTTTGGCATGTATTTGTTGTCATGGCTGTCCCTTTACTACTTTCCAATTCCAGCACTGAATTTCGTCTTACAATCTAGGCTTTAAATATATTAAGAATTACTCTTAAACCTCATCATGGTCAGCTGTCATTTTTACTACCCAATATAGTTAACTATCATTGAAAATATTTCATTTTATTGTCCAGTTACTAATGGATATATTTACAACAGGAGTATCTATATCTACACGGAATTACAACGATAATCTCTGTTCATTGTTGACCATTTATTCCTCCCTTTTGACAGTTATTAACATGTGACATGTCTTCCTTCAATTTTAGTTTTGTTATCCACATAAATCTCTTCAGAAATTTAAGAAAAATATAACTGGAACCCTGTTCCCTGTATGTTTGATGACTTAATCGAAGAACTCTAAAAGATTTGTTAGGTGTGAGTAACCTCTGTGAAAACCATGATGACTTCTGCCTGTAAAAACATATTTATTCATGTACCTGTTATTTCTGTTCTTTCTTACAGCAGCTATCAATTTGCTCAGCAAAACTCAGATTTACTGGGCCATAGATCCCTGGACTGTTCTAAACTTGCCATCTTCCATTTCACTGGCGCTGATTCCATTTTAAACACAGTTAATAGTTCAGCAATTTTATACTTGAATTCTTTTAGAACTCTTGGGTGAATACCATCTGTTCCTGATGATTTGTTACCATTCATATTATCAGTTAGTTCTAAAACATCTCATTTCAAGCATTTTTATAAGCTGCCCAAGTACTGAATTCAGACAGTCTACTAGAGAAATGCTTAAATCTGAAGTCCCAATTCTAAATTTTGGGAAGCTTATGTTCAGACTGCAGATCTTCTATAACTATCAGTCTTTTTCTGATATAAATAATGAACTAAACTTAATGTCATAATCCCATTTTTCAGTTTTAGATACCCACATTTCTATCATTCAAAGTCACCTCAGCATTCTCTGTCTTTCCTGTGATTGTTCAGAATAAAAATATTACAAAATCCTTTAATTTAGATACATTATTCATAAAGATAAAACCACATATATAGAGCCAAGTAAAGGCAGAACATTACTGACTTTGTTCAGATCTTATATAGAATTTCACTGAGAATCACAAACGGGAAAACTAGATATGGTGTAGGCACTCTTGACACTCTCATCAATATAGAAAAATGGAGATGTCCTAAATTATCTGTTTATTTTTAATCACTATCTAGACAAATAAAACCATACACTGAAGAAGTAGGAGGCTTAATACATTTTAACTGGTAATGGCATTACGGAGTTTCTTAGTAATAGCTTACTACTTAATTTTAGGTATCATGGGGTATTTTTTTAATTACTGTGTTGTGTTAATTTTCTCTCTAAGTATCAGAGGTTTTTAACACAACTATTTTCTGCCAGAAATTCAATACTATGAACCTTTCTGCTGCTTCTTTCTGTTTTTACTTGTTGAAGGAAAATAGCCATTCCAACCTTATTTTGCTTTAATGAAGCATGCTTCCAAAGAACAACAGACTTTCTAGTCACAAGGTTAAGGAACTTGCTAATTAAAAAAATAAAGAAGATTTCTATACTACTGTGTAAGTTTGGCACAACAGTAAGCCTTTAACTTAAGTGCACAGGGGGAATAAAAAAATTCCTATCAGAACTATTCTATAGTTTTTAATGAATTTTTTTTATTAATTATCTTCTCTTTCCTTTGTGACCTTTTTACCTGTGCTCCATAAAAAGCAATTTCTCTTTTACGGACATTCCATATTGAAAATGTCAGGCAATCAGGACAAATATAAAATTATTTTTATGTGCTATGGTTCCAAAATTAGTAAAAGCAGTATTTTGTGTGTGTGTGTGTGTGTTAAATTTAAATGATATAAATGGTGCTATGTTGACAGCCCTGGAGAATGAAGCACTCTTTCTGTCCACAGAAGAGTGGTACAAACAGCGTGTGTTTCTCTAGCATGTTCTGAAGAACTAATTGCACTTCAGATAGACAGAGCGTTGGCATGGACCAAAATTCAGTTCTATTACCTCTAAATTTTTCACCCCTGTTACTAAAAATGTCAGGAAAGTTTTTCAGAAGAGAGTCCAAGGGCACTTTCACCATTGTCCCATCTAGCCATGGCTTCATACTCCAGATTCCACAAAGTCTGAAGGAAAAAATACACTGACTTCCCTGGATTTTTTGTAAGTTAGATGGGCATTTTTCATCTAGGAATTATCCTTACGTGCAGTTCTTTGGTACTGGTTCCCTGCCAGTAAAATGTAAAGGACTGAAGCATATGCTTTCAGCAAGGAAAACCAGTAATTAATGAACGGAGATCTATGGGCCCTCCCCACCTTCCACTTCTTCCTCCTCACAGGCTCAAGTGTTTATCAAATGAGGTACAAAACCCTAGCAAGAGCAAAGACATCAGACGTAGCAGTGAAATACCCTTTGTCTCAAAATGCAGATGTATGGGAACATTAAATACTTTTAAAATCTTATACAGCAACTGTTCAGGGGTTCCAGAAAGATTTCCTTTGCAGCCACCACCGTGTCTGAAGTCCTGCCTGATGTTTCCCAAAGGACTTTCAGGCTTCAGTCTCACTGATCACAAAGCATTGCTGACCCATGGATGATCTCTGTAACTCTCCCATTCCTCTTTTTTCTGACTGATTCTCACAACTGCAGATCCTCAAAATGAAATCAAACTATTCTCAAGTTCTAACCCCCTCCTGGTTTTGGGAACATTATAATCCTGAAAAGGTTAATTGGCACCACCAGTCATCTTGTAGTCACCGGCAATCAATCATCAGTGAAAACATCTCATTCACTTCAGATGGGAAAGAAAACAGGATTAAAAGGGAATACGACTTCTCCATAACCAACATTTCTTCAGTGGGGTGAACTGGGAATGTAGCTACACAGGTCTGTAGCCCAAACCAAATCAGATGCCACTAGATCTGATGAATGCTCAACGCATATTTCACTCCAATGAATGCATAGATCATCTCTACCCCCTCTTCCAGCCTCCTGCTCTTCCACCTTCTCTTCTGACTCCACCAAACACACAACCACCTGTAGTCCCTTCCCGACCTATAACAAATAACCTATTAAAAAATTATTTTAAAAAAACCCTATTTTTTTATTAAATAGAGAAAATCCACACAATTTTGTTCATACAGTATGTTAAGAAAGAGAGCAAAAGACATCAGGAATGCCACCTGAAGCCCACATTCCTGCATCAGTTCAGATTTCATTCAGTGAAAATGCCCAGATAATTCTGAGAATCTGGCCATACCTCCCAGCCTGATTGCCAATAGTCAGTGTACCTCTTGTGTTTGACTTCAGTGGAAAATAGACCAGGACTTTATGGCAATAGCTTGTGTGGAGTTTGAAGAAATCCCTAGGAAGGTTTGCCACAATGATAGGAAGGTGACTAGGTTTGGTCTGTAGTTTCAGTGGGCTAGGACTAAGCACATCTGGGGTAATATCACTCAGATTTCAGAGGGAGGAAAAAAACCAACAAAACATATCTATCTCATGCATTCCTTAGATTTCAAAACCCAAGAAATCAAGAACTGTAGAAATGAATGGAGTCTTAGAAACAAAGGCAAATTTTACTTCTTGGTAGTGTTAGGTTAATGGTTGGACTTGATGATCTTAAAGGTCTTTTCCAACCTAAATGATTGTATGATTCTATGATTCTAAGAGATTGTATGAGTCACAACCAGGAAAAGAACGGAAGAACTGTCCCATGGTTTTGGTAAAGCCAGACATAATTAAATGTAAAGACACTGTCTTCCCCACCACCTCAGAGGAGATGTAAAGCAAATTCAAAATTTCAATGACCAACTATGAATGACAGGAATACCCAAAGGGCGGCCTGTGGTGCTGATGAATCTCCTACACTGAGCATGCTGTTGGTTTTAGATTACAATGTTAAAACATCCGGACACACAAGCACACACAAAACCCCATGCATTTGTGTCAGTGCTTGTACCAGACAATTTAAAAAAATTGACAAGACATATAATTTTTCTCCTTATTAACCTTTTTGGATTGTAGTAGGTGGTAAAAATGACATAGATGGAAACAGAGGAAATGAACATTCCCTGCGCAACAGAGGAAATAAATGCAGCAATGACAGAAGGGATGCCCATCCTTTTTTCTTTTTGAAATAACACCCATCAGGACAAGGTGGATGAAGATTTTAAACTGTATCAACTCCAATACCGATTAGTTTCAAATAAACAACATATCATACCCTGACTCCCAGACTGGGTCTGGGTTTCTGATCAGTAAAACTGTGTGATTAATACTGCTAATGACTGTAACACCAAAACCTGAGTTCTGACATTTTATAGTCATTTAACATCTTGAATTTCCAGTGTAGTAATGTGCTTTAATATCATTTTGTCATAGCTAATTTTCTGGACCTTCTTGAATTAACTATGCTATATCAAACAATTTACTCAGAGATTTAGAAACTGCCATTATACACAGACTTTACAGTGTAAAATTTGGACACTATGGATGAGAGATTGGAAGTTCCTAGAATGGATATAGCACAGAGATATTTTCCTTTTAATTTTGTTTGTCAGATTGGGTTGTTTGTGTAAGGGTTTTTTGGGCTTTTTTTTTTTTTTTGCTTGTCATGACTGCACAGCTTAAAGTCACAGCATGTGAAGCTAGCATGCTGCTATTCTTAGTCAAGTTGTTAGATCTAGATAAAAAACAAATCTTTCTAACTTCCTAATACATCGGGGAAAAAAAAAAAAGTGAGTTGTTAAGACAAGAATACAAGCAAATCTTCAAAACCCAAAGATGATTAAACTGATTAATCTTCTTTTCTTTAAATGCTAGGTCATGCTCTTATTATTTGTGACACCATGATGAGCTGTAATTAAATTCTGTCAAAGTTTTTTCTTTCAAGTAATTTGAGCTACTACTGTAAAAACACACAGGAAACTATCCTTGCTACCAGGATTTCACATTTTTATATAAACAATGCACTCAGTAAATGTGGCCTCCTATATTAATCTGCTACTTTGCCAAGAGATTTTCATTTCTACAAAGTTGCTCATTACTGTCTCACTTTCAGGACAGCATCTTCGCTCAAGTGCAGATTAACATGAAGAACATGTATTAGTTCCACTCTAATTAAGCATATGCTTAAATAGTTTCCTGAACTGGAATGGTAGTAAATAATATATGAGTTAGGCTGAAACCTTGATTTTGCTGATGTAAAAATAGCAGCATGTATATAAAAAGATACCTTCCCATTGCATGCCATTCTCTTTCACTTATATGTGCCCCTGTGGAGAAAATGAGAGGATAAATCTTGAGAGATGGAAGGTCAGATTGCTTCAGGCATGAATGGTGGAGAGGCAAAACTGTGCCCCAATTACTACTGCCTGGTGTGGTATGTTTATGCCTCTCCCCTTTCTGCATTAAGAGCAGGTTGATACCTCGCTGTGCACGGTGTGGAAGAGGAAGTTTCACAGAGAGGACAATGAAGATCCCAGCAATTAAACTGAAAATGAATAAAACTGAATTTTGCATCCCGACTTTTGGAGCACTGCCCCTAAAGCAGGGCAGGAACTGGAGTGACAGTCACACACAGCTCCTTCCTTACACCTTTCTCTGCTGGCAAAAGAATGAACTATGGATGTCCTTCGGGGATAATTAGCTTCCTCGCAAATTTTGCTTTCCAGCACAGGAATCTGTACAGGCTACTAACAGCCCTAGTCACCCAACAAATGACACCACTGTGGTTTTCTTTGCAAGCTGTACCTCTTTCTGTGGTCACTGTGTAACCAGTGGGTTTCCTACTGACAGGCTCTGAGGAATGCAACAGCATCCTGAACTTACTCACAGTAAGTTCTGTACTTAAAGGGGGCCTATAGGAAGGATGGGGGCAATCTTTTTAGCAAGGCCTGTTGTGACAGAACAAGGAGTAATGTATTTAAACTGAAGAAGAAGAGATTTAGGCTAGACATAAGGAAGACATTTTTTACAGTGAGGGTGGTCAAGCAGTGGCACAGGTTGCCCAGAGAGGTGGTGGAGGCCCCATCCCTGGAAACATCCCAGGCCAGGTTGGACGGGGCTCTGAGCACCCTGGTCTGGTTAAAGCTGTCCCTGCTCACTGCAGGGGGTTGGGCTGGGTGACGTCTAAAGGTCCCTTCCCACCCAAAGCGTTCTGTGATTCTGTGATTCCACAAACAAGCCCTACACAAAGCTGTTTTGCAGAAGGCTTGTGTGGGTAGTTTTCCAACAGCACTTGCTTGCTTTAATTTAGAAGAAAGATCCTGCTGGCACGGCTGCCGAATGAAAAGTGCATTAAAGTCTTCACAACAGCTAATCTCCCAATTTACAGACCAAACAGACAAATCTCATAGTCCAAGTTGACCTCGAGGAACAATCTAGATCAAGAAGACAAGAGGTGAGAGAGTATCTCTGTAGCTTCACACCCCTCCTCCTAGGGTTTCTCCCACTGGAGTCAAATGTGGCCACACCAGCTCAGGGTTTGGTACATGGGGAGAACAAAATCTCTGAGGTGAAGGGTGAAAGTAAAGCAGGTAGAGGTAACAAGTACTGTGAGTCTTTTAAATTGATATAAAGGGTGGTGGTGTTTAATATCCCTAGCCATGAAGTGACCTTGCAGCACCATCCCTAGTGCATACCCCTTGCTACATGTCCTGTGTTGTCCTGCTTTCGCAACAAACAATTCTTTGCCTCTGTTTTTATCTCTGAATATCCAGGTTTTCTGTTATAAAAGTTTTCTATCTGTAGTTCAGCTTTTGTTTCTCCTCTTACAAAGCAGCTTGTTATCTGCATCTTAGTCCCCTTCAAATGTCTTCTGCTCTGTGTTGAAGGGATTATGGGCTTACAGGATGGTTCACTAGAGGTTAACACAATTATGAATCGAGAAATGAGCCAACAGTTTCATTACAATTGTCTGTGTGTCTGATTGCATTTACTGCAGCCTGGGTAACATGAAACTGTGGTTTGGGGTTTTTTGTGGAAATATAAAAACATTGTAATGACAGAGAGGTAAATTATGTATAAATGAACGTTTGCTAGAGACAGTTAAGTTAATAATAATAGAATTTCCTTCCAAGAGAATATAACTGCCAAATTGACTTCTACAATTGCATTGGCATAGAAAAGCACACACTTGGTGGGGGGGGAGGGGGGGGGCAGACACTAAAAGATTTTATTTAAATGATATAAGGAAGACTTCTTAGGATAGTGAATAGTGTGAAAGAAATGTTGAAAAATCAAAATAATTTAAAAATACAGAGAAATTAGAGGTGTAGAGGAACATAACAGAATCCAGACATATTTTGGTAATGTAAGAAAGTGATTATCAAAGGTTTGACAGTTTTCTAAAATAATAAAACATCATAACAACTTCAGTGGCTTTAGTTCCACATACTCAGACAACTGTCATAGCTCCATCAAAACAACAAAAATGTCTTATGTTATTCAGAATTTGGAAAGCAAAGAATATGATGTGATGTCATGTGGGAAAGGCAATATGTAGGCAAGTGAATGGAAGTGATGATGGCAGCTCCTTACAAATGTAATTCATTCTCAGCAGGCATTCATGCTAGCAAAATGGAACTGCATGGATGTCCATGGAAAATGAACAGTCAAGATGACACCAAGATGGGTGAATGAATTAACCTAAAAATTCATTGCAACATTCAAATAAACAGTTCTGAAAAATTTGGTCTTCTGTTCCATATTCTCCTCTGGCTTTTTTCCACTGAGGATACCACTATGCTTTTTGTAGTCATTACTTAGGGAAAGCCTGCCTGAATACATCTGAGATATTTTAAGATCACAGCTCACACTGTTCTTTAGAAGGGAGCACCACCTAAGAATGACTATTTATTAGATTTTTATTCATTCAAAAACCAGAAGCAAGCTGAGCATGCTTCAAAAGTCTAGGATATTGTTAGCAGCAACAATAACAACAGAATGAATCAGTAAGTTTAGGTTCTCAACTGAAAGGATGTCATAAACAATTTTGTTAGTCTTCATCTCACCCAAGTATTGCTGCATAAAGTCTAGGAAGCTAGTTGTTCATGCCTCCCTCTAGAGTCAACAGAAAGACAGACGTCTTCAAGGGCAGATACATTTTATGACACAGTTCTACAATATGTGATAAATCCCGTTTTTCTGCATGGATTTTATAGAGAATCTGGCCAACTTGTTTAGTCTAATCACTTTACCATAGTTATAGGTAACTATGTTTAGCTCTATATTTAACTCAAATGTGTACTATTCCTTGTCAGTAAATAGCAGAAAATGCATTTCCCTTGACTTAAATAGAAAGTTCAGAAGAAATAATGAAACTTTTCACTCTTTGTGTAGGGCACTGGCCTGATAAATGGGAAACAAGAGTCTTCAGTAAACACACTCTTCCACCCAAATGTCTTTAAAAGAAAATGGAACTGCTGGTAGTAAAGGACATTTACAAATCTGAAAGCAGTTTTAATCTCAAAAGCAAAATAATTCAGCCTGATGCTAAGGTAAGAAGTTCAGAATACTGCAATTTCATGATTAATATGAGTAAGGGAGCATCTACTAAATAGTGCTTCATAGTCATGCACTGGAAAATGAAAATAAAATAAAATACAATGTCATATTCTCTAAGTATTTTCAGTGTCTCAGCCAGACACCAGAAGGTATATACTGACAATGTTTGAAATATACTGAACAGTTATTCATACAAACAAAACCAAACCAAAACAAAAAGAACATTAGTTGTCTCAGACTCAACAGATATTTCAAGGTTTTAGAAGCCAGCATGAAAATAAAGCAACTGTCAAAACGAGAAATCTAAAAGTTGATGCCCACAGTATCTGATAACCAGTCAGCTCATCTTGAGCAAATTCCAGAGTAAAACCTCATCAAAGGTTCTACATCAGAGTAGTTCTACATCAGAACATCAGAGAATGTTCTGCGGGCAGCTGGTTCAGATCATGAGAATGTTTTGAACCACTGTAATCCTGGTTTGAGAATTATCTTATGGTATAATAAAACCTTAGAAAGAAAATATAATGAAGCCCCTGTAATTAATTTACACTCCAAATAAGATACTGTTCCATGTTAAAGACAGATTTTGTACTGATTTTATATTTCCTACTGAAGCAGGGAGGCTGTAGAGGGCAAGAAAAGGAAGAAAATGCTTTCAAAAGCACTTGTCCTGCTCATATTTGTACTTGAAGCCAATAAGACAACTCATGTGTGGAAGGGTAAACAACTGCATAATTTTTTTCAGGACAAAGCCTGCACTGGCAAAACTAACAACTTTGATGACAGGCTTCCCAGAGAGGCCAAGAGCTGAATGAAGCGTGAGCTGCCCTCATAACCTTGGGCTCAATGGACATCAACGCGTCATCCATGGACTTGACGGAGCCCACAGCGTATTCCTCTGGCATCAAACAAAAGCATATACGAAAAGCTGCCCCATGAGCAAGTCTATGCGATTTCTATACAGGTAAAATTTCCAGGGGGGTTCTCACATCTACATTAAAAGTTTGAAAGAACTGCTAGAAACTCTATTCTTTCCGTCTCAGAGCTAGAGCACATTGCTCAGAGGAGCTGATGTAACTAGTTCCCCTCTGAATTGCTGAACGTAATATATTGCAATGGTCAGTAAGCAAAGTCTTATGGATATTTTTTTCAAACAACCTTTCAGCAGTGCCACATGTCTTTATTACAAAATATTTTAATTAAAGGCTGCAATTTAGCTTTCACATGACCTGAACTCAAATAGGATCAGTTGTTTATTGTATTTCTTAAAAATGAATATGTCTTAACTAGATATTTATATACTATACAGATTTTAAACTTCAGGAAGAACCAGATGTTGATCTGGGGTAAAGTGACAAAGCTTACCTGAAGTAAAAGTTTCTATTGTACTACGTATCAGCTGGTCCTAAATGTTTCTGAAACTCTAATGACATTAAAAGACATATACAGCCTACCTTTATTAATCTAATAACTTTCATGTTAGAAAGCCCTGTAATTAAAATGGTATCTAATCAAGCACTTAGTGCTCTATGTTTTACATCAAACAGCTATAGGATAAAATACATATAATGTTTAAATATTTCTTAGAGCAATGGCTAAAAATCAAGGAATGAACACAGATGAATGCCTTAACCGTTCATATCCATGCACTTTCCCAGTGAATCTCTGAACACAAAACAGAGCAAGGTCAGAAAGGACCAGCTGCAGCTGCAGTACAAATGGGTGGAAGGGAATGGAGGAATGGAGGGAGCCTTGAATATGCACATCAAGATAATGAGTTATTATATTTTTTCCCCACAGTTGTTTCACAGTTGTAAAATGGAAAGTGTTTATTTTTTAGGCTGATGGATGTAATTAAAACTTGTTTTAAGAAGGAGTGCAGACAAACCCATTTCTTAAGACATTAAAAATGACAGGCATACTGAAAGACAACAATAATTTCACTGAAGCCAACAGAAAATAAAAACATTATTTAAAAATAATAAGTTTGTTGGTTTTGTTTTTCAGTAGTGTTTCTCCTAACACAAAATTTTAATTGCAGATTCGTTTTATTCTTGTAGTCCTGTTGATAGATTTGAGGCAAGAGACATACATCATTAATTGTATTGTGTAGGGGATCGCATTTCAAGCAAGAGCTTTGTCTGACCGAACTCCTACAGCCTGTCTGATTGTTGCAGAATTGTCATTAAATGGAAATGATGCTCGGGAATGTTGAACTTAATGTTATGTTTCCAAATAACATGAATAACATTACAGTAGCTTCAATGAATTTCACAGGAGAAAAGTGTCGTTAAACAAAGCAACAATATTAGCCCTGGTGCCCTGGCCAAATTTCAGTCTGGCTAATTGCATTCTGACACCTACTATTTCTCAGTTGTTTGAATTTGGTATGTTTGTGTACTTCACTGTTTGATCATTGATATGTTAATGCCATACATTGTCAGACCATTGCTGTCTGTCACCCCACAGTTAGCTGGCTACCACTCTTGACTATCCAAGCACTTTTAATGAAGCCATAACTACAGCACGTGACCTTGAAAAGATTTCTTTCAATCTACCTTCCCACAGTTCATCAAGTTACTTAGATATTGCTTAACCTAACAGGTAAGCATAGATATAACTTATTTCAGTGTTTGTTAAACAAACGGCACAACCTCACTTCCCAGTTCTGAAATAATGAGCTGCTGAAGTCCATTAACATGTCTTAAAGCTGGGCACAGAGATGACCTCCCACACATTAGTGCTTTAGCTGATGTCAGAGAGGCACTCAGACCAATACCTCCTAATCACCTCCACCTAACCGTGCTTTGCTTTGAATTGTGGAGTGGTCTCTGAGAATATCACCTGAACTATGGATGAAACTGAAGTGAAGATATGCTCCAGGAACACAACTTAGACACTTCAGCACCACCTAATCATGGAGACAATGGCCCTGGAGTAGAACTAATCCAAAGTTAAAAAAATTCCCCAAAATGTGGACTTCAGAATAAACTGTTTTGTTCTACAGTTCTGTTCCTGTTGGTTCTTGTTACTTGCTCACGTAGCTGTAGTCATTTTCAAATGCTTTATTCAAAGGAGCAGATCTGCGTTGTATTATCTTACTAGTCTTTGATGTAAAGGTGCCCCATGGCTCAAAGTCTGGATTGCAGAATATTTGAGAAAACCCTTCTGACATTGCCGAGTTTGTTGACAGTTGTAGAGCGGTTATGGAGGAAAAGACTCTGAAGACCTAAATCCTGGCTCATTGAAAGCTTTAAAAAAAAAATAGGACCACGATTTGAACAGCCTTCATACACACTCAGGGAGAATCTTCAGTGACAACCTTGTATATGGTCTTTTGTGTGTCTGTCACATCTCAAAGACATAATTTCTAATATGCTTTCCAAAAGCCTCCCCATGCCCTTTAATCTTGAGTGCTGTTTGTGGTATCTAATTCAGACATTCATGCACACTAATTTTCCCTTTTGGGAGACCAGATAAGGTCATCAAGGAGCATGTAAATAATTTAAATCAGGCATATATTTTTTATATGCATTGACAGTGATTAAAATATAAATACTCAACAAAACATAAGATCAGAAAGAGGTAGTACCAAATATAACTCTCTTCTGAGAGTCTTCATATCACTTAGGGAATAGAGCATTCCTGAAACCCTAATCTATAGGTAACTGTAGGTAATCAATCATATTCCATTTCTGTTGGGATCAGGTACAATGTCCTGGTTGCTCAGCAGAACAACTGAGTCCACATCCAGCCCCAATCTGCTACATAAGTACCCCAGAAGCTGCACAGATTGTACTCCATGTTGCTTGCACATGGCACTGTTGTTTGAAGTCTCAAGCTGTGTGTTCACAGCAACTGGATCATCACCATTAAGGTTTTGTCACAGTATGATTTAGGGAGAAACTCAATGATCTGGAAACACATGTGAAGTTTTAAATGTACATCATTAGATCTTCAGGACTAATTTCAGGCTTAACACTGCCTTGGATTTTCTTCAGGTAGAAGAAAGAAGACAAGGAAATGGGGAGAAGACTGACAAGATAAGTGGAAAAGAGTAGACAGGATCATGTGAGCACAGATGCTAATGAACTGAAAAACACCATTTTATTTAACCGTTACATATGTCTGCACAGAAGTCAGTCATTTGAAAGCAATTGTAGTGTATATAAAGAGCCTCTTAAGATTTCCATATAGGAGAATCTTTTTTTTTCCCCCCTTTTCAAAGTTTCTGCTTAAGATTAAGGATATTTTCCAGTCAGTACTAGGTCACAACCAAGCTGTTTCTAAGATGGTCTCTCTCTAACTCACTCCCTTACACACACACACATCAACACAAACAGCAAGGTGGAAGTGGAGAGGAAGCAAAAGGAAAAGAGGGAACAAAGATTAGTAAAGACTCTTAGAGCGCCACAGTCAATGCCCTCATAGTCAAAGAAATCTACTGCTATGGGTGGTGGTGGCTCAAATCTTGTACACAAATCAAAGTGAATTCAAGCCTTGCATGTCCCCATCTTACCTGAACACTCTAATAACACAGCCACTGGCTTTTCAGGCAAAGATAAACTTATATGCATTTATCTTTTTTAACTAGAAATCTTTTCAGTCTGAGTTTGAGAAACCTTTAATTAAATCTGGTACATTTATGAAAAAAATCTATTTAATGGTTGGTAACTTCCAAAGAAAACCACAAAGATCCTGACTGAATCTATTTCCATGTTGAACTTATATATAATTTCCAATGAAAATAGTGGAAATCCTTTTCAAGTAAAAATGAAGAACTTTTGGATGTGATTGGCCAAGACTACTTTAAGATCCATAACATATGAATGAAAAGTACTGCTAAATCCTTCATTTATTACCAATCCTAGTGTGTTGTTCTTTGATTAAACCTCATCTTACGCTGATAATTCTCAGAAGTATCGTACAACATATGCTACCGAAATCCCTGAGGTAGCCGAGGAAAACCAAGCCAAAAACAGCAGAGGAGTTGCTTACCTGTCTGAACTCTTCAAGATCTATTTTATTTCCCACGAGCACTAAGGGGATGTCATAGGTGTGCCGGACACGATAAATGAGTTCCTTAAACTCAGCAGCTTCTTGAAAGGATTGGCGGTCTGTTATGGAATAGCAGATAATGAAGCCTTCTCCGCCTCGCATGTATTGGTCCCTCATGGCTGTGAATTCTGCCTGTGGAATAGGAAGAACATGCTCAGTAATTTGGCAAACAAAATTATCCATCTTTAAATCATGAACTTGCTGAAAACTTCCCCCATTCCCTACGTAATTCCACAGTGCTTGATTTCTGTTTTAAATACTGCTTGCTGAAACTTGTGCATCCTTCTGGGGTCATCATCCTGGATAATACACCATCAGGATTTCTCTTAGGACCTTTATTTTTCCTTTTCCCATCAAGGGAGCTCTGTCCTCTAAGAATATGAACTTATTATGCCAGCGCCTGCATACAGAAAATACTGTCTCATGTATTTCTAGAACCTTCTGCAGCACTTTTGGTAAACATAGATGACTTGTAATTGAATGAATATTAACAGGTGTAAAAGAAGAGTTATATTACTATCTAGGGATGGGAGACAAGCTCCTTATTATGCACTCATCTCAAAAGCTCAGTAATATCAAAAAGACATTCATTGACTCCCACCAGCTTTAGAATGGTGCTTAGTAAAACAGGAACATAATCTGCAAAAAGTTCTACTCTTTCAAATACTCTCAGAGAAGCTGGGGGGTTCAGTTCAGTGTGGGATAATGAAATTCATTAAATGAAAATGAACAATTTGAAATAGTGTGAGAATTGGCTTAATTTTCTCCTCCTGCATTTTCCTCTATTTAGGTATGTATTTATTGACACAGCAACACTTCTGGTTATCGGTATGGTTTTTCAGAAGTATTTAACAACTGCAATACTGTACAAAAATCACTGTGGCTTGAGAATATGTTTTAAAGCCAGTTTCTTTTTCAAGTTTGTTTGCTCGTCTTGATCACAGCCCAGAATAACCCAATACCATGGCAACAGTCGGTCAGGATCAGAATCCTCCTGACAGAATCAGTTCTCCAGAGATATTAAGATGCAGGAAGGTGTGATAAAGCAAGGAATACACATATCAACATTGGACCATTTCTATGAGCAGCAGGATGCAATATCAAGTCCTGTATTTTTTACTCTGTTGAGAATTTAGTCTAGGATTTTTAAAACAGTTTATGTTATATATATATCCTCAGTTCTTGCTGAAAATTGAAGGGAAATGGATTGCTTATGCTCTTTTAAAAGTCTCAGCCTTAAATCTCTCTCAATAGTCACTCACATTGATTGATAATACTTCCTGTGAATAGACTTTCATGTTGACCATTATCATTTATTCATGATGTATCTTTTACCCAAGGGCTTTCTTATATATCACCGAAAATATTTCACCTGCTACAGGAAAAAGTTCATAGACTAAGCTCCAAAATAGCAGCCTAATAGGCAATTTAAGGGTAGGATTCTGCTTTGAGACTTACTCGGAATTTCAAAATGTCTAACCTATCACCACTGGCATCCCAGGAGAGTTTATTAACTACCAAGCTACCACACGGAGTGGATCAGGCCATATTCTACCCCATCCTCTTGAAACTAGATCTGTAGAAGCAGGTCAGTGATGGGGAGAAACACAGGTGTCAAACAAAAAGGATTCTACACTGCTGGTTCAGGCGAGACAATGAATGGAGATCTTTCTCTGTTCCCAGCTCGTTGCCTGCCACCTACATTAGATAGCCACTGTGTTAATAAACAATGCAATACCAAACTGGAGACCATACCCAAGGTCTCCAGATTACGGGTAGGGAGTGTTAATGACTAAACATGGAGACATACTCCCTTTCCCTTCCTCAACCTCAGATGCCAGGCTTTCTTGCCAGAACAGGTTTCTCTGCACCGCTCTGTGCCCCTAATTTTCTTGTCTTTGCATCAAACACCTAGAACTGTTCTTCATCATGATTAGTAGAGTAGTCTCCTTTGTAGGAGGAGCTGAACAAGGCCAGGATCCCTTCAGGCTGAGCAGACAATGAAAACCTTATGTGGAGTTAAAATTGTGGATTAACGCTCCTGAATTTAGCTGCCTATGTGTAGCTGCAGGCCACTCTCTAAACTCCCGTTGTAGACAATAGTAAGCTAGGCAATGCAACCAGTGGACTACAGATTGCTTCTGCTGATGAAAAAGAATTATCTCTTATCTAATTATCTATTTTTTCTTTATTTTTGTTTTTAGAGTGAGCTGAATATTTGTACAACTGAATGGAGCCAGTAGCTCCCATGTAGACACCTAAAAGTAGATGTTTTGGTATGGAACCTAAATCCCAGCCCAGATGACCTGTCTTCCTGGGTTAAAGATTTCATAAATCAATTACTGTAACACTGTATGAATATTCTGCACAGCCTTTTACAAAGAATGAGCTCTGCTTAGTGAGTTGATCCCCTTCTAGGAAGTGCTCAGAACTTTGTACACTCATTTATAGCCATTTACGGCAAACTAAGAAGGAATTAGGTCAAGTATCCCTGTTTAAGTGACTTGTTGCAGCATGAGGACTCCCAGGACCACTCCCTAGGAATGTTTAATGATTTTCCTTGACTGCCAAAAGACTCTGGATTCCTGATTTTACACACCGAATCTTTCCAAAGGGACAAACTGCTCAGCTTTTAGGCATCGCCATTCTTGAGCTGGAGTCACTTACCTACACATTCTGGTTCATGCCTGGGCATAATTATGACTTTAAGGATAAGAATTACTTTACTTCTGCAATTTTTTATTACGACATGTTATTGCTGCTGATGTATTAGACTAAACAGCCAAAATACTTTAGTGTCATGTTTGCAGTCATCCATTTTCAGAGGCATTAATTATTCTATGCAAACTAGACTGGGGATATACACTTGGTTTTCTGTTGTTAACTCAGTTAGCAATTTCCTTTCTTATTTTTTGATGTTGACTTCCAATTCTCAGATTTTTCCCCTTGTAATGATTATTCATTACAGAGTCAAGGACTCCAAGGTCAAGCATAAATAAGCCTTTTGTTGGATTTCAAAAAAAGTAAGTTTATTTTTTATTCTGTTCACCAAGAACCCCAACATAATATACACTGAGAAAAAGAAAAATACAATTTCCAATAAACATACTATAACCCTTGCAATAATGTACACATATTATATATACAAGACAAAGGACTAAGATATAATTAAATATTTGTTCATTTTTTAGTTCAAGTCCTACTTCAGATTTCACAGGTTACATGTATCTCTACAGTAAGCAGAATCAAAATCCAAGTTCACCTGGTTTTGTGGATGTTCAGAGGTAGATGGAGATAGATCCAAAGGTTTTACAGATTTTTCAGTGGTTTTATTTTTATATTTTATAAAATAAGCAGCAGTGTATCTGTGTAGGTGGCACACTAATATCTTCTTTAATTGTTTCCTGCTTTAAAAGTAGCTTTTAAAAAAAAAATATTTAGGAATAGTACTAGATGCCATTTGCTACTCAACAGGGGGAAAATATGAAACATTCCCAAATCAGTAAATGCCAAAGGGAAGAGACAGAAGGAAATCACACCTTCTCGAAAGGAAATCAATTCTTAGAATTAAAGTGAAGATTTGTCATGCTTATAGCACTTTGCAGCCTGACATCAGTCTCTAATACTCTCTTGTGTATTATGATTAAGACTTAACTGAAAAGTAGGATAAGAAATCTTTTGAAACAAAATCACCATTCTTCTTGGCAGAGATGTTATACTTGAGAACAAGCATCAAGTCTGGATAGAAACAAAATAAAACTTTTCTAAAAGTTAAAAGAAGGCAGCATAACTTTTTCCTTTTCTTTTTTCCATTATAATTGAATGCAGAAAAAACTTGATACACATTGTCATAAGACTACATATGTCTACCTGTTGTTGAAGAAAGTTAGCAAGAAAATCTCGCAATGATGAGGTTGCTCCTAAATGGATGTAACATTTCCCTTTTACCAGTTACTGGGCATCCCATACGATTTTCCAAAGATGACAGAATGGCCTCCCAATGACATAGAGCAGCTCCCTCAACATGCTCCGATGCATCCCATCCTGTTTTATCAAACTGCATACACCTAGCTTAACTAACTTGTCTTTTGTTGATCTCTCTCTACCAAGGGTAGTATATCTCTTCCTCAAAATTTTCTGCAAGGCATAATGACCTGGAAGGCATAAAAACACACCTTGCCTGTAAAGGTTGGGGTAGAGAAAGTCCTAAGTGTGATAGTCCTTTCTGCGTTCCTCATCATTAGGCCACTGACTCCTTTCAGCAGCAGTCCCACGTTTTTCTTGGTCTTAGTTTAGTTGTCAGTGTACCTGTAGTCACCTTTTACATCTCTCAAAAGTTTCAACTCCAGTGATACTTTGGCTTTCATAATCTGATCCATTCATGCCCAAGAAATTCTTCCATACTAATCCTTGGGACTCTGTCCCTGTTTCCACCTTTCATGCTTCTGTATATGCTTGCTTCTTCTATGAGCTTTTAGGAGAACAACTTAGCAAAGAAGAAAATACTTATCCCCTGTTTTCTCTCTCTCATCTTTATTTAATCCTCTTTTATCCCATGTTTCATAATAAGCAAGAGAAAGCTTTTCATAAAGAGCAGTATTTTTAATTAGTTTTACAATTCATATTGTTTTCATATAAATATAAATGACTTGTATGTTTTCTTTTTTTCATTAAAGATTAGAATCCTTTCCAAATAAGATCAGTATTTTAATGTCTCCAGAAAAGGAAACAAAGGCATTAAGCAGCAATGTCAGATAGACTACACTTAGATACATAGATCCTTGTGAAGGATTAGTTTATGGGTGGCTATCAAACATAACAGCCTGGATCTAACGTTCAGGTCAGGACAACCCTACCTTGTTGACTGGAAGAATCTAGGAAGGTGTATCACAAAGTTCACTGAAGCTAAGCCTGGTTCTTTACTGTTTCCTAAGTATTTCCTCCTGAACAATGCTGGAGAAAGAGTGCTGGGCTAGAAGAGCTTTTATCCAACTCAGAATACAAGTTGTTAAGAAGCAACCTCTTCCACATCACCATTTTACACCAGCAGAACTCAAAACTGAAGCCAATTCTCCTGCATCCCCGTGTTATGTATTGTTAATAGAAAGCTTTGTCAGCCCCAAAAGGATAAGAGAAAAAGGGGGGGGGGGGGCGGGGAGAAAAACTAACAAAAAAAGAAGGACACAGGCAATGAGCAGGGGGTCACCATATGTGTCCCTTCTTTTTATTGTGTGCTGATGTATTTGAGGAGGAAACACGGTTTCAATGTTTAGAAGTGCAGTCTTTCTCCACACTCCTCAGAAGTGCAGTGCTTAGAAATTTAAAGATGCAGCACCTCAGAAACAAGGGTGTCATGTTTTTCAAACTACACACACACTCCACACATTTTGATGTCTCTTCTTTTTTTATGATCTTGGCTTGTATCTCTGGAAGAGGTCAGAGTCTCCCCAGGGAGGCCAGCCTCACAGTTTGAGAAATGCCACTTTCTATATCTTCTCATCTTATGTTCTGCTTGACTTTAGAACCGGGAATCTGCTAACAGATGTTCTTAATCAAAGCTGTCTCCCTGATTACCACAGGGGTCATTCTTATTATGAAGGGTTTTTTTACATTTCTAGTGAACACTGGGGGAGGGAGGGGTATATTCTTGGAAACAGGCAGGATATTGTTCATCTATGACAATGAAAAAACAAGGGTAAGATGAACAAAAAGGACACAGAAAACTCAGTGGGGAAAAAAAAATCTTTCAAAGAGTGAGAGAATCAAAAGTAAGGACCATACAACATAAAAAAAAAGTGAAAATGCATTGTTCACTTAAAACAACCCAGATTTTTTGCTTACAAAAAAGTTGAGAATTTCTTTTATCTCAGGAAAGTTTTTGTGAATATGTTCAAAGATTATTTTTTAACAGCAATTTTTTTTTTAAAGCTAAAGTGCACTCCTCCCATATTTCTCTGTTAATAAATTCTTACACACATAAACATCACAGTGGACTTCACTGGGATTACGTATCATTCACCTGGCATGGCTTGTCATAAAGTGTGCTTTGTTTTTCTTTTACCTCTTGAAACAGATTTACCTAAGGAAAATACAATGGTGAGAAGTGCTGTGATGATTATTTGGTTTTCACTCATTTTTCAGTCTTTTTTTGGGGGGATGGGGTGAGGGGGGGATGAAAGCAAATAGCTTTTAAAAGCTCATATGTAAAAGCAAGTAGCATGACACCTGCAGCAGTTACATTTCAAATAAGAAAGCATCCAAATAAGAAGTTGGGTGGATATTATGTCTTATAACCACCATAATACTGCTACTAATCTAGATACAAAGGATGAAACTTGTTTCATCTGCTTTCTGCCACTGAAGAGGTAGTCACCTATTCTACATTAGTCTTCAAGTCTCTCTCTACAGTCAGGAGAGAGACACGATCAACTCCAGAGAGTAGTTCAACCCATCCTCAGAGAAGTGTTTCACATAACAGGGATGACTTTCCTTCTTACCTCTCCCACTACCTCAACAGAGACTAAATACCAGTCACAGCCTCTGAGGTCCACAATATCAGCCACAGCCCCTGCCCAGTCATATCCTTCATACATTTGGATGATAAGCTTGTGCTCCTCTTCATTTTAAACTTTTCATTTAGTTTCTACAAGGCTGTTCCATTTCTAGTGGAGTTTGAAAGGTTAAGAGGAAGTAACATCTAGTGCCTGAAGCCAACAGAGGATTTTTGCCTTCACAGCACTCAGCAGTGGGAAACACTATCTATCAGCATGGGTTAAGCTACATTAGGAGATAATAAACAGATATGCTTTCTCCATCACAGAAGTCAAAGTTTCAAACCTGCTGCCTTTGCTGACAGCATTCCAGCACGCGCTAGCTATAGGTTCCCAGCAACCACAGAAAACAAGCAAGCGCTGAACAACATCAGCACCACTTCACACTCTCTTCTTCGTTCCTTCCTGTTTCCAGTCATCCTTTGCAAACAGCAACAACAAAAGGAGTTACACAGCAAAAGATACAGAAAAGTTTGCCGCAGGTGGTACTCAGCCACCTGTGCCAGCCTAAGCCATCTGCCACATCCCTGGGAGGAAGGAAGGGAGCTGAATGACGGCTCTGACACAGACCAGAGAAAATGCAGGGGCTCTGGCTAACATACTGGAGGACAGGGTTTGATTCTTCTCTGCGTCAAGTCTTTGCACTGCTCTGGTTGTACATCAAACCGCTCTCTCATGACCCTTTTTGCCTGCTCTAGTAATGATCCAGGAGCAGTTCAAAATGGGATTAGTATAAATGAGAATTAGCCCGTAAGCCTGCAGTGGAAGTGGATTATTATTATAATCAGTCCCTTGATTAATGATCAGTCAGTGTCTCATGCCTTATAATTACAGGAAGGAATCCTTGCTTCTGTTATAAAACAGCAATATCCCTTTCCTTCTGTGAATTTGTACTGGAGACAAAATGCACATCACTGATGATGGGAACAGTATAAAGATAACAGAAAAGATACAGTCCATGTTCCTAGCAGACGAATGTCTTTCTGAACTTAATCTGACAGCCTTCCAAGGCAATATTATGAACTCTACATTGTATAAAATCAGTAGTGTTTTCTTAACTCTGGGAAGGTACAAGTAAAATGCTGAGACAGATACCAAAATTAATCTGTAATTTAGGAGACAAGCAGTAGCAACAATATCAACCCTGCTGAAATCAGTGCCTATTTATCTGGCCACTCCTCCCCCTGTTTAAGCCGGTTTATTTACCTGGAAAGGGAAACAAGCAGGAAGAAGGAGAATATTCATAATAGGTGATCTTTGCTGGAAGAGAAGGGTATGAGTTTCAGTTTTGTGACAAACAGCAATGTAACTTCTTAGCTGCTAATTTCCAGGGTTTTCTGGTGATCAGTGTACACTCTGCAAATGGAGGAGATAAGCTCACCCAGGTAGGCTGAATGAGAGGGAGCACCTCAAGACCTTGCCTTTGGCAAGAAGACAGTCCAAGCTGAGTGATGGGTGGTTGGCAATTGAAGAAACATGATTAGACTCACACGGAACATGAAATGCCAGCACAGTCTTACTCCCCAATTTTGGCAAAATTTTGGCTGAAAGCTTTCTAAAATAGTTTCCCTCTCCTACCCTTCCCCTACACTTATGTTCTTCAGCATCAACCTTTTCCCTCTAGAAACAGGTCTTCAGTCCCAGACAGGAGCTGGTATTACACCAGACCTCAGTTCAGGATTCTTTCTGAAGACTAATGTATTTGCATGGAAAGAGATGGATTCCTTCACACCGGTTAATCCATCTTTAATCTCTGACTACTGGAGAGACTATATGAACCTCTAAAGTCCTGAAGATAAAGAATGAATTAATTAAAAATAAAGACTTTTATTTCTTAATCTGAGTTAGCATATCAGGTTAATTCATGAGGACATTTGTCTCATCTTCATTCAGATGAGTCTGAGACTTTGAATTGGTACGTCTAAATTTTTACTCTTTCTGAAAATCAGCAGTTTGTGAGGTTAGTGTGATTACTGACTTCTTTAAACCACTGTGGGACACAATCTGTTTTCATCACTTGTGAATTCATGTCATTTCCTACATGTGAGCTTAAAGATTCAGGTTCCCCTTCTCTTTTCAGCTATGATACTTCTTCCCATCATATCTGATATTGCTCACAGTCACAGACCATGCAGGATTAAGTCTCGTGAAAGGCAGGTGTAGATGTCCCTTCACACCCTGAATGCTGACGGATCACTATTGCACTGCCCCACTCGCTAACAGCACAACATTTTGTATGCATTTGCTATTCTGTATTCACATGCTGTCCAACATCATGGCTGGCTTATAAAGTAAGATTGAACCACATCGGCCTGGTAGAAAAACATAAGTAAAGAAGAATAAATAAGGAAAAAAAGACAAATAAGAACACCTTCCAATAAAATAACTCAGGACTTCAAAAAAATAGCATCACACAGTGACCCTTCTTTCTCACTAAGGAACTCCTAAATAACCTGCACTGGCACCCAGACCCTCCCTCCAGAAGTAGCTTCTCTGCCTTGATGTTCCCAATGTTCCCACTTTCATTGTCCTCCTGCCTTCAGGTGATAATATATTTGCCGGTGTGCTACAATTGTGCTTTTGTTAACTTTATTAATCTTGTTCTTATAAAGATGGTTTGTCATATACAGTAATGAAAATATGCCGTCCATCACCTGGGAGATGATATCTACTTTTCATTCACCCTAAAACAAGGTTGAAATCACTGTATTAGTTCTCCACAATGCCAGTAAAAATGCCTCGGTGCTACAGTCTCTAACTCAGAGAACTGTCTTTTTCTTTCATATTGATGCTAATGGTTTCTCTCTTAGGGATAAACACCTTAGTAATTTTCTCCTAAATGCAGGCACTGAAGCAATCTTCATTGTTAACTGCCTCTAAAACCCCCAACTGCATTTGGTTTATCATGCACCATATGATACTCTTCCCCCCCTCCTCATTGGTATGCAAGAAAGAATAAAGCTAATTTTCACCTTTTATCACAAATGCATCATAAATGGTAAAGGGAAAGAATTAATAGCTTGGTAATTACATTTTAGTAAACAGCAGAGGGGAAAAAAAAAAAAAAAAAGACAACAACCCACCAGTGAAGAGGTAATGACTGCAGCTGCAAGCAAGGGCTCACCAGGGATTCAAACAACCTCTTGTCAGCTTACGGGGGGATCGCAGCCTTGCCATCTTCCCCAGCGAGGTTTGTGCAGCCTTGCAGAAGTGAAGCAGGAGCCTATGGAGTCAGGCACCTCATTGCTCTGATAAATAACTGCAAATGATATTCCGGCTTGCATATATATTCTCTCATGATGACTTCCATAACAAGTGTGCTTACCTTAAAAATTCCACAACATAGATATTTCTCTCCCCTCCCTTGTGCCCTACTCATCACCAGAGATATAATTTGAACTAAGAATCTGAAGCGGGGGCAGGAGGGGAAGAAGCAAACAACCTGCAGAGTGGCTTTTTTAGACTTTGGTAGCTTTAATCAATTGTGCGCTCATTTCTGCCACTGAAATTTAGCTCAGTGTTTATCTGAGGGATGTGCTCCCTGGGGACTACATAAATGTTCACAAATATGAATGCAAAATAGCTGCGTTATAGCTGCACTGATTTTGTATCGCTTACAATATTAAAACCTGGTTTGAATCTGTGACAAAAAAACCCTGAGTTGTCATGTCCCTGTGACTTCCAGCATGAAGGACATCCCACTGTTCTTTTTTCTTTGCATTTGCGCTAGTGTTTCTGGTGCAGGTGAGAGGACTAGGTAGCACTATGTGCACAGAGATAGTCACTGGATCGGCATCAATACAGTCCTGCAACACTGTTCTCGGTGACCTTCTGGGGACCTGTGGGAACAGAGCCTTGGCTGAAAGAGCAGGAATGTGTGCCGCCTCAACTGGGAGCTGTTCACAAAATGTCTCTAAGGTACCTTCACATGCAATGCAGCTATCCCACACTAGGAGACGTTCAGTGGGACCAATTCTCCTGTAACAATTCAGACAAACGTCTAACTTTTTATGGAGTTGATCATCACCTCGTACACTCAACATACACTGAAGATTTCATCCAGATCCATTACGAGGATATCTAGGCTTTAAAGTAAATGAGGAATAGTTTAACTGAAGCTAACTAATTTCTGGTGGGGCAAATGATACCAAGATCCATTTTCAGATCCATAGCCTCTGCCTCTGTTTATAAAAACAGGGGTGTAGTTTTCACTTCTTTAGAAAAAAGCTGTGAGGATAAAGAGAGAGCTCCAAAACTGTAGTTATGAGGTATCTAGGTTAGATCAATAGAACCTGCAAGATGCTGAGTAGCTTCTGAGATATGCCAAGACTGTCCAACACAAGGACACAACTCATCTGCAATTCTGAAAGTTAGTGGAGTCTGACTTCTTCAGCTTGCTTCAAGGTGTTACTCAGTTACTCCACTGTAAGTAAGAGAAGATCTGATTTCTTACACAGGTACAGCTGATGCAGCTACTGCTAAGCTGTTGGGTTTTGACTTTTTAAAAGAAAAGATTGCTCCCCAGCATGGTTTGTTTCACATCATCCTGCTGCTCTGATAATGACATGGAACTCCCACGGCAACTATTTATTCTCTTCAGCCCTTAGGCACAAAATAAAAGCAGGCACAAAAATCTATGCAAGCTATGCAAGCTTGCTCCTATGGAAGCAAAAAAAAATACATATCTGAAAAACGTCTAGTTTCAAAGAGAAAACAGAAATTGTTCCATATTTTGACTAATTATTGTCTTGAACTTCTCTTTGCTCTTCACTTCCTCTTTTAAAAATTCCTCAGATTGTAAAGAAGAGGTGAAAAGCAACAGAGTTCAAAATGTACTGAGCTTTCCTTTTTCTTTTCTTTTTTTTTTTTATTGGTGGGGGGCAGATGCCTCTTCTAGGTTCTGGAACTTCAGCTGCGAAAGATGTCTTTTGGTTTTAGGTTTTTCCAGCTCACTCCTGCTACTGTGAAATGAAAATAACATCTTTTAGAAAACCTCTTCCAGCCAACTATCTCATGCAGTTTTGCAGTTCAAAGGTTTGGATGATTCAGATCAGACTATGTAAGTTTTTGTTCTGTTTTGGTTTTGTCTGGAGACACCACCATTCAATGTATTGGTAGAATACCCAGCAGCTACAGAATAGCACAAAAGACAAGTAAGTTTTATTAAATTATGGTTCTTTGGGACAATCCACTTTGCCAGGGAAGCATTAACACCCCACTCTGCAAAAGATCCTTCTCTTGGTCATTTAGTACTCTCAGGTCAAACGGCACCAGGTAGTACTGTTATACATGCCAGTGTTCTCAGCATGCAAGCCAGGTTTTTAGTCCTAGAAATACCTTTTTGATATTAATTTTGTGAAAATTGGTACAGGTAGAAAACAGTTTTCTGTCCACTGGAGTCCCTGGTCGTGTGTAGAGCTGCTTGGTAACAAGACAAACCTCTGTAAAATGGAATTCTAGTGAGATTATCTAGAACGGTTGCATATATATAAAGAAATCAGGGCACACTTAGAGCATGTCCAACATCTTGCTGGAAGTAACTTCAAAGGGCTTCAGTGCCATTCAACAGTGGGAAGAAAAAGTAGACAATACAATTTGTGGTGTTAGATGAAAAGGCAAATTTACATAATCATAGTCTTGTGGATGGAGTTTGTCTGGATGAAGTTTAATTGTATGGGATGTGCTTATATAGGTGTTTTCCATACAACGTACACCAGACCGCAACAAAAAAAAAACAGGAAATACTACAGGGAAAGATCTGTGAAGAAGAAAAAAGGAGTTTGCTACTTCTATTAGAATTTGTAATAAAGTATTTTCTTCTTTTAAAGGTTCTTATTTTATTAAAAAAGTCAAAAAGTAAACATTCAGCAGTATCACTGGGGATTTATCTATTTTTGGAAGTTATTAGTTAAAGAAAGACAAAGAACAACGAGAAAGAAAGCATTTGAAGAGAAAAAAAAAAAGAATTTATTGAAAAAGAATGGACAACACTGGAAAGTATTCCTCCACCTGCACTATGGAACCACTAGCATTGACTTTACTGAAGTGGAATGGTAGTGAGGGGCAGGAAATCAGTATCGTTGGACTCAATAAACTCTGATGTTCAGCCTAAATGCCTGCTCCCTGCAACATGTTATTGCACCTGTTTGTCAGAAAGATAAATGCAGAGCTAGAAATACAAACTGATTCATCCTTTATTGCACCGTGATTCATTCATTGACAGGGGTGGGAAAGGAACTTGGGAATCTTAGTTGCTAGTTGCCTGTTCTTGCTAAACTAATATGCTCTTTTTTTGACAGTATATGCCTAGATCTTTTCCCACTGAAGCCAAAGAATATTTTGTCCATAATTTGAAGAAAATGGAGTCAGGTCTGCAATTGCATCTATGATTTACTGGAACCTTTTTTCCCTCAATATCTGTGCCAAATAAATGTTTCTTCAAAATCTGTCCATTCCCAAATAAAATGGCTTGGTCATGGGAGACATTTTAGCTCTCCCTAGAAGGTACAGAACAGCTTGTCTTGAGAATCCACCAAATTTTCAGTGCCATGGTTTGAATTTCTAAGTATGCCATCATCAGCCTGTGAAACAACATATAAAGAAAATGAAATTAATGTTCCTCACCTAATACACTGTGTTAATGGTTGCTACTTAGTTCACTACCACTATGCTTTAAAAATAAAATGGATTTCATTTACACACTACAGTACCTAGCAGAAAGTGCACTAAAATTATTTTCCCCTTAAAAGAACATGCTGTAAAGACCCATTAAAATATAATTACTGCCAAAAAGGCATTTTACATTTCCTTGAGATAAGCTGCAGTAGTGTAGTTTGAAAGTCGACTTCCATTGATTCAGGATTAGAGCAGCATGTTTAGATAATAAGCAGAAGGATCTCAGATAACAGCCTGAGTGAGTCATCGGACTACAGTGTTTAGTCTAAGAAAGTGTGTTTATCTGAAGGGCTCTTGGGACTAATATGGTTCCTCTTCAAAGCTTGAAGCAGGGGGCAAAATCATAGTCCTGGAGGTTGGCAGGATAAACATGGCCTGTGATTTGCTAGCAATTTGAGAGATGGATTTCACTACAGAGCGCACTGTTGTTGTCAGGTTGAAAAGTGTCTGCTTGGAAATGAATTCATGTGCACACAGCTCCAGACAAAGGAAAATCTCCCTGAAATGGCATGCCATCACATTTTAAGGCCAATTTTTCAAGTCTCTGACTCACACCTGGGAAATATACTGGTGCACTAAGTTTATCATAAAAAGCTCACATTTTAACAAGCAAAAATTGGCGCAATAATCTTACAATGTACTGTCTCGCTGACAGGTACAGAAATCCATTCTTCTGCATATTTGCCTGCTTTGTGTCTGAAAACAAGTTTGCCTTGCCTACGTAGGGTCATCTCAGATTGTTTTTCGGTGAAGGGAACGCTGGCTGATGCTCTTTTAACGTTCGGCGTGAGGTCTAAACAGGGAGGTTGAGTAATGTGTCATCAGGAGGAGAGCTGTGGCAAGAATAAAAGCTCCTGTGTCAGTCAACAGTTTATAAATACAGCAGGAGAGAGAACTGCTGTGTATGCTCCACGAGGAAGAATTCAAACAGGGCTCCAGAAGTAGCAACATATTTTTAAGTTAGAAGAGAGGGTGAGAAAGCGTAAATCAGTGAACAGAAGGTTTCTATAACTCGGTGTGGAGGCTTTTTGTGCACGGTTGGAGCAGTTGGGGGTTGTCAGTCTCTGACAATAATTGTGAAGGGAACTGAACACAGAATAAAGGACTTGAGGTCTGAATGTCCTTTCATTTGCACCCACAAGTTTCCTGAAGTCAAAGAGTTTACACCAGTTTAAACCAAATATATGTAAGAGCAGACGAGGTTTATGACGCATTGCATAAGAAAAGGGAAAACCCAGAACTACCTCCTCCCCGACACCTCTCCCAACATTAAGGGACAATTTCAAGGCAGAATTACTTAAAAAATGTCCCATGAACATGGCTGAACACGGAAGATCAAGCTATCTTTATGGATAATAGTTTGCATTTGCAGATTTCCATTAAGGTTTTATTATTTACCCCACATGCCAAATTGTAGCTAGCCTTGAGGGTTAAAAGCTAACTAAATAAAATTCCTCCTGAAGCTCAATCTTACATTTACTCTCTGGTGGGTTTTATTTGCTTTTGGGTTTTGTTTTAATTGAAATGTAGATGCAAAAAGAAAACTTTTGGTTTAAGAAGATAACTTCTAGTTAAACAAGAGCCAAAGGCATCATTGATAGCTTCTTCTAGCAGCAAATGTGAGGCTAAGGATAAATGTCTTCTAGATTCAGTTGTGCCATTGAAAAAGAAAAGAAACATCAATTTTTTTCTTTCCTTCTTCTTGCACGCCACATTTTCAGGTCTTATGGTAGGAACTGCTCAAGTAAGTGCTGTTTATGACAACTTGGCTATGAGCAACTACATCAGCAATACTTTCTCTTGAAACTCTCTGAGGTAAACGTAACCTTATTTTGCCTGAAGTTGGTTGTGGTGAGCAAAGACAGGCTACCCTGCTGGCAGGTTAAGAACGTCCCTCCCATTGTATTTTCAGTGGAAAAATGGTATTGGAAGAGCACTAGAGGACAACTGATGATGTAGAAAATATGTATCCAGAGCTCATGGAAGATCAGTCTGCTTCTTGAGAGCAGCAATCTGTCGTATTTAATGGTGTCTATGCATATGCATGAGAAGAGGAAGACCAACAACTAGATGAGCAATACTAATAGTTTATTCATGTTTCTGCTTTTCACTTTGCTTGAATGTTTTTTAACCTCAGAAAGTTGAGAACCGGAAATGTATTTCTGAAGCACCATCTATGGTTTTGGTGCTCCAAACTGTATCTACCAGTTAAAATAGCAAAGATTTTTATCCAGTTTCAGGTATGAAATCAGATGTGGATTTTTACCTCTGGACTTGACAGTAAAGAATTATATTAATTATTAATAAATCACAATATTTGGTCAGTGTTGAAGTGTTCAATTAGTTCATAGGTACAGCAGGGAAAGGAGAAACATATTTGGTGAAACATATTCTCTAGAACAACAGCAAAATACATTAACTTCAGTCAGTTTCTCTATTGACTTCCTGTATTTCCCAAATAGGGAAGCATTACAATTTTAACTCCTTGATCTTCTGAAGTGATTAACGTCACGATTCAAAGTTGATGATGAATTATTTATGACTTCAAGGACACCCAGAGAGAAATGAGATTTCCACTACATGATTTAGAAGCTGTAATACCACCTCTGCTTTAACATGAAACCCAGCAAGGTACCATCAGAGCACACCTTCATCACCATAACTGGGCACTTTGGATTTTGACCCTGAGTCACCAAGGTCACAGCAGGATTTCAGTTTGAACTTCAGTGAGAGTAACATTAAGCCCTCTGTGAGGAAAGAGGTTATTTTAGCTGTTGACTTCAAGGGGAGTTGGATTAGGTCTTGATTTATTCTGGATCTGTGTAGGGCAGATAGAGAGGCAACAAATTGAAAGACTTCTGCAAAGACAAGTGGCTAAATCCAGGATACTTAGAATGGACAGTTTCTGAAAAATAAGAGCCTAGGGAAGTGGGAAGAGCTTCCTAGCACAGATACACTGAGACATGTTTCAGTGACAGTCTCTGTTGGAACAGGGAAATTTAAAGCAGAGATTTTTCTCATATCAGTTCAGCGTGGATCATGAGGTAGAACAGATATGCCCAGGCTGTAGAACGTCCTGGGCTGATGCATCTGCAGAGTGTGGCGCTACTGGCACAGGTCTCTGCTTGCCTCAAAATTCCTGTGTTACATTTCATTACGTGGTCATTACATGCCTTGGGCCTCTATCATGGATATTTTGACCCGTTCTTGAAAGAAAATTTAAAACTCTCCAGCCTTTCTCTACTATTATTCTCACCAGCTTTCACTGCTTGCATTATTCTGATGGCTTCTCTTACCTTACAACTCTCAGTTCTGCTAAAATTCATAATATTGGGAATAAATTCCCCCCTCAATTAAAAATGAGGTTTTGTTCTAGCTTTTTTACATGATCAAAAATCAAAAATCATATAAAAATTGTACAGTTTTGTGGGGAGTTTTTCCTAAAAAGCAAACATGACTGACAAAAGATGAGATTTGTTTAAATTGGAAAACATTATATTTTCAACTACTTAAAAGGGCAGTGCATAGGGATATTTTTTCCTTTTTCCTGAATCTAAAAAAAATTTTCAAAGGATTCAAGATTGTGCTCCAATTTCTCTTTTTCATTTTAAAAGAAGCTGACAGAAAATTAAGTACCAATTAAAAATACTTGTTCTAATAAAAAGAAAAAAGAAAGAAAAAATAGAGGCTTTGATTTTGGTGGGAGCTTAGGAAGAGAAGGAAACTCTCAATATCTGATTCTAGGTTTTTTTTTTATCAACAACACAAACTTTTATGTTTCTAGTAACAAAAGCAAATGGGAAAAAGTCAAAGTAGAAGAAATTATTCCTCTTGGGTTTTACAACATATTACTCCCCAGCTCAAAATAACAGCATACTATCCATTTTTGTTTCACTCATCATCTGTTCTTTGCTTTGATTTTAAGCTGCTGCATTTCCTTTGTATAAACAATATTTGTATTACTGATGCAAATTTAGGATCAGGTAGCTCAACTTCTCTGCACAGGTCTGTAAGCAGGAGCACAACGCAAGGAGCTCTGTACCTACTGTACCCTCTTCTATGGTTTGCAGAATTTAACTCCTGCACTCTCAAATCTCCACGGCAAATTAGGAACCCACCTATGAAGATGAATAAATCCTGTATAGCACTTTGCTCCTCTTTGCATTAACAAAAAGCTGGATGCATAAACTCTGATTCATCATTTCTTTCAGCTCTGGGTAAGAAAGTATTTTACTTTTTAGCATTTTAATTCTACAAAAGAGGACTAAGGGAATTTAGGAGTAGACTGAAGTAGATGTAGACAGTGAACTATATTAAAGGATAACACAGGAGGTCCCTAACACATAAAGCCTTACAAGACTAAACAGCTTCAGATTTAATTTCCTTAATGACTGTGTACTAATAATGATATAAGGCTGAAGTTACTAGTCTCAGACTTCCTGAGTGAGTAAAGAAGATTTTGCTTCCTTTTCTCCAACAGAAGTACTGATATTTTCAGACCTATTGAGTAACAACTATGATGTTCCTTCTTTCCCCCAGCCAAATCATTGCTGAAGCTATGCTAGGACTATTATGCATAAGAAACTTCTTGGGCCTGTTATAATAATAAATTCTAGGTCAATTAAATGCACAGCTTTGGAGACATGCCTTGAAATTTAGCTTAAATTTTCTGGAGAATCACTTTCACAGGAGACTCAGCAGCAAGTCACTGGTTAACTGCTGAGTCTGTATAATTTTGGGTCAAGGAAGAATAATTCAGGGCATCTTTTGATTCCTGAAACTGGGTTGAGTTCACTTTTAAATTGGCCTATATTTCATTCACATGTAAAACTCATGCCACGATCCCCCTGAACTACATTCAATTTATATAACTTAATGCCGTTCTAATTCCTGGTAGCAGACCACATTTCCAACCATTTGCAGTGCCCGGCTAAGGGGCATTCACATGTTTGGGAAGCTGAGATCAAGGTTTCCAGGCTTATACTTGCTTTTTTTTTTTTTTTTTTTTTTGAAGGATCTACCATCTTTGTTGACTGACTCATTCCTGTACGAGGTGCACACACACTATGGAAACTCATGAAAGCCTTCAAAGACAACCTGACACATACCTCAAGAAAAGATCAACCAGCTGCAACATTTTGATAAAACAATAAAAACTTTTTGGGATGGAAAAGGGATGAACTGAGTCAGGTAGAAGGAATTCTTGCATTTAACCCCTTCTTTTGCCTTACTGTATGTGAAACTTAATTCCCTGACTGATGCTCACACATGCATATACACATTATATGTACACTGGATGTTACTTCTGCAGTTAAGATCTTTTCCTTATGGGTGAGCATTTGATGTTTAAATATAATGTGGGGAGGAGAAGAATGGTAACAAAATACTTGCTCTACAAGTAGACCAGAAGATTCCTGTAATATATAGAAGAGCAGGAACGATAAACACATCAGACAAATGAACAACGGCATTCATTCTCTAATTGTGACAGATGTTTCTGCATATGAGAGAAAAAGAAACAAACAGCTTTTTATTTTCTACTCGATTAAATTTTCCTGTCTCTTCTGGTCAGATTCTGAAGTTATGCAATACCACTGAAGCACTCCTTTAATCTTCTCCTTTGTTAATTCCTCAATGTTTTTATGCCACTGTTCCCTTTATGTTTGAATAGGGAACCTCTTTTCTAGCTCTGCGACCCATGTATCTGAGGTTGAAATCTTTCGGGTTTTTTCTGATTGAATGGTTCACGTTGGGAAACTACTTACCTGCCCAGCAGTGTCTAGAATGTCCAAATAGGCTGGTTCGTCATCAATTCGGACTTGAGTTTTATAGGCATCCTCTGAAAAACATAGGGCAGTACAACTAAGCATAGGCGTGGCTCAGAGAATGGCAAAATGAAATAGCTTTGCTAGTTTGGAGCAGGCTTTTCAAAGCTTTCTAGTCTGACCTAACTTTGCCTTTGTTCAAGTCAAAAAGACACTTTCTGAAACCCTACCATCACTGCAAAGTATTGGCAAAAGGGAGTGATCTAGTCTTTTCCATTACATTACCTCAAAATATTAAAGAAGCAAATTTGCCTCTCTTTAAAAGGATAGCGGAGACCATAGGTGTTGTTTAAGTCACAAAGCTTCAGAGAAAGCTTCAGAAAGATTGTCTAAATTCCCGGGATAGTCTCCCTGTGGCTGAAGGGGGCCTCTGGCTCAGATATGTCAGAGCAATTAATTAGACCTCTGTATATCTCTGGAAAGGATGCAAATGGATTTTTTAAAATAAATTCTGCGATCAGTGTCCTCACACTGATCATGGCTGGGGGTGGAGGAGGGAAAAACTGTGCTTGGTGGACATGATTTTGTCAAGCTAAATTTGGAAGGAGAAAACCAAAAAAGGTGACCTACTATTTGCATAAGCTGTTTTCCTCGCATTTAAATTTCATTCTCCTCTCAGCATTCGTACTTCCTTCCCAAGGTTAAACAGAGCTTAGATACCAGGCCATGTTTATACTTGAAATAGTCTTGGAAATTACCTGTGTTGTTTAATTAAACAATAATGCACAGCAGCCTGAGTGGTTTTGGTGACTGATGTTACGCGTTGGCTGTGCCTTGAGGTGTGAAGACAAGATAAGTGCATTTAATGCATCTGAGAAGTGTCATTAATCATCACGAGCATATGCCTGGCCCTGCACAAAGACTCAATCCTGCAAGCCCTCCTGCCAGAGACCCTCAGAACTAGGCCCTCAGTGATTATTGAGATAATTGTGGGATTATAATATGGGATTACATTGCAGGTGCCTGGAATTCTCAGGACAGTCCATTTTGTACCCTTTGAATCGTATGACCCTATATCATATGACCCTCAGCACCGCACGGGCATGGAGCTGTCGGAGCGGGGCCGGAGGAGGCCACAGCAATGATGCGAGGGCTGGAGCAGCTCTGCTGTGAGGCCAGGCTGGGAGAGCTGGGGGTGCTCAGCCTGGAGAGGAGAAGGCTGCGGGGAGACCTGACTGTGGCCTGGCAGTGCTGGCAGGGGCTCAGGAGAAAGATGGGGACAGGCTTTTTAGCAGGGCCTCTTGTGACAGGACAAGGAGTAATGGTTCTAAACTAAACAAGAATAGGTTTAGACTGGATATAAGGAAGAAATGTTTTACAATGAGGGTGGTGAAGCACTGGAACAGGTTGCCCAGAGAGGTGGTGGAGGCCCCATCCCTGGGAACCCCATCCCCAACCCAGGCCAGGTTGGACGGGGCTCTGAGCACCCTGGTCTGGTTAAAGCTGTCCCTGTCACTGCAGGGGTTGGGCTGGGTGGCCTCTAAAGGTCCCTTCCCACCCAAAGCATTCTGTGATTCTATGATTCTATATCATATGATACTTCATAAAGGCATGTAGAAACCCGGTTTCCAGCTACACAAAGGAAACACCAAAGCATTCGGATATGAAGGATTCTGTACGGCCTTAACTCAGCCCACTCCTGGGCAGCCAGCGGCCGGCTATCTTTAATGACATAATCACGTAACAGTAATTTCCGTGACTCTCCTGCTTCTTTTAGGCCTCAGTTCAGCAAATTACTTAGGCACATGCCTTGCTTTAGACAAATACGTGATCCCATTGATACCAGGAGGACCCAGAGGCTTAAGTAAATGTATGATACATTGCCTTGCTGAGCAAACCAGGGCACTCCAACCAGCGTACATTTCAGTCAATAGATCTCTTTCTAGGGATTGCTGAATAAGAAACGCCGTGCCAAAGAGGGACCATATAGAGTGAAATAGGCTATTTACAGTTTAAGCAATCTATTATGGCATGGCAATGATGAGTGCAGCAGAATTTTTATCTTTTAACTAAAAATGAAAAAGAAAATATGAAAATATGTAAAATCAAATACAGCATTTCCTTCATATAGATTCTATTAATGCTGTAAAATATTGTTAGTATATTGCCATGCAGGTGGGTGCCCATTTGCATTACATTAATGCATACATAATTAACATATGACTTGCATAAATTTAGCTTGCGCTCTTGGCTCCACAGCTGGATACTCCAAAGCCAATACGCCGTGGTCCTATTTCCCTCTTCACTGAGACCAATCTAAGTTTTAATACAGTAGCTTTAAAACAGTTAATGCAGAGAGATATTTGCATACTTAAATTCAACTTGGATAAAAATGAAGCTGGAATCTAGATAAATCCTGTCTTGTTTGCTAAGGAATGAATTAGGAGTTCAGAGTTACTAACTGAAAACCCCACTGGCCTCTGAATATAAGTCATAGCTTTCAGTAAGTAAATCTAAGATATCTATGTCTAATTTCCCTGCTGAGCTACTCCAGGTATACCCCGATATCATGCTACTGTAATCAGTAAAGTTTCAACTGCTAAAAGCTGGAGTGAGGTTATGGTTATAACCCTTTTACTTTGCAAAGATAAAACTGAACTTACAAACCCCATTGGGTTATTTTCATTTGTTTTGTTTTCTCAAACGACTGACCTTAAAACACTTCACAGAGGTGTGCCAGAATCACTGTCACATTTTCATTCTTAATATGTGCTAACGTCTTCTGTTGGTGGTAGTGAAAGATATTGTGTTGAACACTGACCAAGCACATGAATCTAAATGGTTTTCTAGACAACTGTGCTTGCAAGATGCTTTTTACTTGTAAGATTTGCCTTTGCCCCAGGAAATGTAGGGATGAAAGAGGAAGGAAATATGACTTTCCTTTGTAATATTCTCTCTCTGCATATGTGCAAAAAAGCAGGATAGCACAGATAATTTAGAAAAGCTAAAAAATATCCTCAACTGGAGTGTGATAAGCAGGGGTATTCTCAACCTGTATTTGAATGGAAAATAAATGGGAGATTTAACGCCTACTTTACTTACGGCACTCATTTAAGAGGAAGTCCTAAAGCCCACACTTATCAAGGGAATTGCTATCTTGAACTGACACACTCATACCACAGATCAGAACATAGCACCCACTTACGACCTATCAGCTTATTAATGCTCAAACACAACCAGCCTTTTGAGAAGCACTATCTTTCCATTAACCCTGTGTATTCACTCCTGGGCTACCAGGACAATGAATTTTTCCAGAGCCGGAGGTAGGAGGAAGATACATAAATCAAAAACCATGTTTGCCACCTCATGTTGTATGGGCCAAGAAGACAAGCTAGGAGTGGAAGAGCTGTACCATTTAGTTCTGGTGTACAATTAATACTTTTAAACAGGGATTTCATCTCAGGAAGTAATGGAAATAGAGCTGAGTGAGGGATTACATAGACAAACATCTTTATTTTACTCAGTAAAATTAACTCTATCCCAGCTGAAACCAGGACAACAGGGTATGGGCATTAACCTGGAAAGAAACAACCTCCTAGAGATCAAGAGTTGGTTATGTACATATGTTGGACCCAGTTAACAGATTTTTGGTTTATTAGTAGCTATAATGCTAAGCAGAAACCCTGGAGTCTTTGCATGCTTCCTAAAGGATTTCAAAAGGGACTACTATGTGCCTAGTCTTTTTAGTCCAGGCAACACTGTGCACACTATGGTCACATGAAGGAAAGAGAAACCCTGAGATCTGAGAGAAACTTGCTGTTTACATGTGGACAGAGAAGAACAGAAGTGAAGATGTTCCACTGAAATGGCATCTGAGTGTATAAAAACCAAAGCAGGAAATTCTTCAGCAGGAGCACTAGCAAACTCATTGTCTGATCTCCTCTCTTTAAAAATTATTGACATTATTACAAATGCCGTCTGGTATATTTACACTATTTACAATGTTTGAGTACATTACATTTTCTTTCACCTAATTAATTTGTAACACTAATATAATGCTCCCTTTAAAGTTAATTAGGAGCTGCTAAGCCACGTGTATCTGGATTTTACACCCTAGAGCTCTAAGGACTGATATTTATTAAAAGGCCAAACTCCAGCTGTCATTTCAGTAAAGTATTAAAAGAAGGTACAAAAAAGAGTTGAGAATAATAGTCAGACATCAGACAATAAATCAGACAATAACTATATTTCTCGTATTAAGTTCCATATTAGTCTTTTTCTGTGAGGCTAACTGTAAGGTCCCAGCTTTAAATGCAGCAGAAAGATAGCGCATTATACGAAAAGAATTGCGGATGTTTATTGATATTGCTGTGAGATATAACCATGATTCAAACACAGACTGCAAGAATGAGCATTTTGTAAGTACCAAAGAGAAAAATTAAATAAAAAGTCCTTACAATCTGTATGATACATGAATATATGAATATATGAACTGGATAGTTAAAATATGTGGTAAAATTTTATTTTTAAAGAGAATTAGTCTCTTTTTTTTCCCATCTAGAACATGGGCTTCTTTAAGAATTTTATTTCCTACAAACATTAAAAACAAAACCTAAAATAGATAAAAATTTTAGCTTAAGAAATTATACTATTTGGCTTGAATTATTACTGACTATTTACCGTTTTCCAGGGTGGGAAAAAAACAAATAGAGCTCCAACTGTTTTCTGAATGACATCTATTCCTTTGTATTGTTAATTCTTTCCTCCTTTACTGAATAGTTCATTTAAACCAAGAAAAGATGTTTTTTCAAAAGGTGTTTTTAAACTTTTTTTCTTAATTGTTTGATTGTCCTTTGCAGTACAATGAAAGAAAAGAAAAAATCCTTTCTTAAGACTTTTGTTATCTGGCTTTTTAAAATTTTTTTAAAAATGAACGCATCCTCTTTTTTCAGCTTTCCTGTTTTATAGGACATCATTCTGGAGACAGAAGTACAATAATTAATGCAAGGTTGTGTTGCGATCAGTTGTCTTAGCACTGGAAAAGCTAGATTCATAAAAAATATATCAAAGAGCTTTTTCAGCTATGAGCAGGTAACTGCTTCATGACAAAGGGATTCGGATGGTGTAAATTTAAAGGCGAGTTGGAACAGGCTTTTCATCTGCATTACAGACATGTTCTAGTCCCTGAAATATAGGTCAGCTGCTTTTTTCTTCCATTTGTTAATTCTCCCTATATTCTTTCTAGATAAATATTCTCTTTGCTTCTGTCTTATACGCTATCAATTGCAGTTAAAACCAGATTCTCATATATATAGATGAGCCAAAACATATTTTATTTGGCTAAGGAGGTACCAAACCAGCAGAAGGAAGTCCCAAGCTCAGTCAGCCACACCTGGAGTTCTGCTTCTTGTTCTCCCTGTGTGCCAAAAAGACAGTAGGAGACCCAGCTCTCGGTGTGCTTAGATTATCTGCTACATACACATTTTAATTCAGAGATGCTCCTGAACGTAGGATGATCATGATTCTTTGGCTGGATGAGTGCTGTTTCTATTTACAACAAGGAATTTTTAAATAAAAAGAGAGTGGATGAACAGGGACTTAAAACACTGTACCAACTACTACACATAAACTTCTATTTGAGATAAAAATATGCTTGTCATAGGAATTGCCCATCAAAATACATTGGTCTTACAATTTGCCTTAGCATATAATTATTTTCCTGGAGTATGACTGTTTTATAATTTGGATGAGCATTGCTATCAGCATTTTGCAGACAAGGACACCAAGTCACAGAGGTTGCCTTCTTATGAGCTATGCACACATGATAAGCAATGAATGGCTTGGAATAGTAGAACTGACAGATTTGATTGCCTTGTATTCTGTAAATACTCATGTACATAGCAATATCCTTTAAAATAAGGCAAGTAGGAAAATTAGTACTAGACTAGTAGCTAGGATACTTAAATATCTCATTTCCAGTTCTGCCTGGTGTTACATAATTCTACATTATACCAGCAATTAAGAATACTTCAGATTATTCTTGCCGGTGCTTTTTATTTCTCAGCATTGAACTGCATTTACCATTATGCTGTAGTTTGTTTAGCTCTGTCAGGTCTTTGTCAGATCTTTCAGGTTTTGCTCAGTTTTGTGTTAACAGCATAAGTTGCCTGCTCCCGCCTATACAAGTGATGGTAACAGACAACACCATTCTAAGGCAGAAGAATCTTGCTAATGGTTTGCCGAACAGAGGAAAAATGACCGCTGCTTTTCCAAACCCACAGATAGAAACTCTTTCTTCAGTAACCACACACTTCAAACATCTCTGCTGTTTCTATGAAAGAGAAGCGGGTAAGTAATGCAGCATTTAATGCAGACAGTACCTCTCTGCTAGCCTTATTCTTATAAAAAGACTATGGTGTAGGCCTTGAGAAAATTAAAATAATCTGAGAAAAAACAAAGCATTAGTCATGTTAAGTGCTTATCGTAAAAGGAATTCATACATTTATTCATTATACGTTCAGTTGCATAATGAGAAACACAGCACTTTCTTTCTTTCAGTTTTCATTTTAGCATTCAAATTACCATAAACATATTTTCAGATAAGATATTAAACCCAGGTCTTAGCCACATACATCTTCAGAAAAGATTCTGTAATGTTGTTTTCAAATGGCCTTGCTAAATTCAAATGCATATTACTGTTGTACATTCCAACTCTCCTTATTAATTTCAATTGAAGATGCAATTCTTCGTTTCCTTTATTTAGCCTTTGTTCAGCGTTATGACATGCTCTTAACTAACTACTGTGTTCTGGTTTAGATATTCCTGTATCTTCAGTGGCACATGAAACTATATCCTTGAGTGTTTAGAAGATAATTCATGATTTCAAGGAGCAAAGATGCAAATAGAAGCCCGAGGCACTTCTATTCTCTAAGTCTGAAAACGAAAGACCAAAACAACTCGTAACTTTTAGTTGATTTTGTCCTCCTGAAATAAGCAGTGCTAATATCTTCAGTGGAAAGCAAAGGCATAAGTAGACTATGCCCAGATCCTCAAATAAACCTCTGCACTTAATCCTGCTATCATCAATGAAAAGTGGTGCCTAAATACCTGGAGGGGGACAGGGCCTAAACTACCTGTTGAACATCCAGAGCCATTGCAGCATAATAAAGATTTGAGTTTAGGCCCAGTAAGTACCATGCAGTCTATTTGTTAATTGTAATTTTTAAACTGAGCCATCTACGTTCTCATACTCTCATCTCACTCCTTTAACTTAGGCTCTGCCTGCCATTGACCGTACTTTCTCTGCATCTGGTTACAATAATAAAACTAAAAGCTTCCTCAGCCTAATGGGTATTCTGTTCGGTTCTCACCTCACCGCAGTGCTCCTCTTTCAATACCGTTATGTATCTGTCTTAAAACAGCTGCTCTCAAATTAGGTTTCTCCCTCTTGTTGGGCTGCCTAATGTTTCAGATCTGTGCTTTGCAGGGCAAGACTGATAACATACAGCAGCTGAAGGAGCCTGATTGATTTTCAGCTTTGGGTACTTAGACGGCAGCTTTCTCGGTGACCTGAAACGCACTCAGTACCCTTCAAATTGGGAAATGGGTTATCCATTGAACCTACTGTCTTCTTTTTTTTTTTTTTTTTTTTTTTTTTTGCAGTTGTACCTATAGATATGTACAAGCACCTCTTCTTCAATGTCAGCTTGCAGTTTCATTACTGTGGTACCCTTTCATTCTCTGCTGAAAAGCAGGGGAAGCAAAAGCAACTTAATCTCACTTAGTCTGTGGTAGGCACAAAAAAGAAGCGTTATCTGTGCTCTGAAAGGTTTTGTGTGAAGAGAAATCTGAGTGAAATGAACTTTGAGTCAGTTAAGTCTCGTTTTATCTTCTCCCTTTGGGTCCTCATTATCACGGTGTTTACTAACAAAACAGTTGGAAAAGGAGACAATGGCCTGGGTGGCTTTCAAGAAGAACCAAAATTAAGAGTGATTTTATTGCACAAAGCGTTGCATACACATCTATATGGGCTCATCAAGAAGGAGAGAAAGCACAATGTACACCAGAAAACTCAAGGAAAGATATCCACTTTCAGGCAAAGAAAGTAAAAAATATAAGACCTAAGTGGCCAGGCAAGGCAAACTCATTGATACATTCTCTGGTCGTACAGCATCTTGCACACAGTCAGATCTCTGTCATCAGAGCTCAAAGTTTTTATATGGTGCAAATAAATTATAACAGTATATGTGAACATGACACCTTCAGGGTGCATTTATGGTAGCAAGTGCTCCACAGAAATCAATCAAAGCCATCCCCCATTTATAACAATACCGACTACAACAAACACCTTCTCTGCTACTGCTTGCCCTCCATACAGTGAACACTTTCACACTGTTGTCTTGGATGCATCATAGTTCTTTTACTTCAGTTCCAGCTCAATATTCTGATGCAACAAGTCACTAGATCCTTCCACAGCAAGTACTGGTATTTATCCATTCCCATGAGGTGCTTCATTATAAGGAGATTAGACATATACACGTATATATGTGCTTTTATGTGTTTGTGCATTGGTATATATGTACCTATGTATACAAACACAGAGAGACATGTAAGACTGAGAGTATCTGAATGTGTGAGAAGAGAGTATCATAAATTAATCCCTATGTGGAGCACCTGCAATGTGTAAACCTACTTACCTCGTCCTGAAAAAATTCAGGACCAGGAGCAGACTGAAAATTCAACACAAAAAATCTAATACAAATGTCTTCTGCTGTAGAAACATAGGCTATTTTCATACTGTTACACTATATATTTTTTTTCTATTTGCAACATTTTATTTTCTAGTTGCAGATATGCATTTCCCTCCTTAACATGTAATTATTAATAAAAGCAAAATGCATGTTCACAAGAGCCCATGAAAAATGGAATTGTTAAGAGTTCTGATCAAGTTCTAACTTCTAACTACAATTCATATCACCAAGATGAAGTCTATAAAACAATGTGCCCTTCTTCCTTCTTTCCCACAGGCATATGGATGGAGAAGCCGATTACATTCTTACATTACAACATATTGTGAAACATAGGATTTGCCTGGTTGTAGAATAGTTACCTCCTGCAAATGATGGGCTTCTGCAGAGGCTGGGATACAGCAGAGATTTGGATAAAAGACTGACAAAGTCTATCTGAATAATTTGTCCCAGTGCAGTAAATATCATTTATGACGCAAATGCTGTTATCGACAAAGCCACCAGTTATGATTTTAATCTGCAAACATGCACAGATGTGACTAAATTTGTATAAACAATTATAAAGGATATGACTTGCTGCCCAGAAAACTCACTCAACTCTCCTTCAGACTTTGTACTATAGGCCTTCGAATAGGCTAAATTTTGCTTATAAAGGGTCCCACCCACGTGAATAAGACTATTCGAGTGACAAATATTTTTCTCAGAGCCAGCTCTCAAAGCGATTTCTTACAAATGTAAGCATTTTTGCAAATTAGGGCTAAAGATAACTCATGCAAACCTTTGCCATAGCACTTGCTTTTCTGTTAGAAACCACTTGCAATATAGATAATGCTGCTAATATTTAATAAAGGCATATCATTACTTTCTCTGTTTCCAGAAAAATGTCATTTACTTCAAAGATGTACATGAACAAAGTGAACAAAGTACTTCTGTTTAATCAAAACATGATAATTAACAGGAGTCCAGGTACCCTTATCTTGGGGAACAAAGAATAGCAGGTAGCAATTTCACTACTCTTTCAAGTCCAGGATTGTGCTACTGAGTGGGAGGATCTGACAGCTACGAATTCACTTCTTGTCATTTCAGGGGGAGTAATTAACAAGTTGACTACATCTGTGTGGCTATTAGCATGGATGGTGCCTTGGATTTAGTAAGGTGTAGATGGGCTGCCGGCTTCCATGAAAGAAAGGTTAATGGAGACATTTGTCCTGTGATGAAGAACTTTGAATCAGCGTGGTGAATCATCCACCTCTAGGAAACGATAGCATGAGTGCCTCTTGTAATGTCAAAAATCATTTAAGGAATACTTTTACAAATCACAATGTACAGGGAATAGGTAAGCAAGTTTTCCACTGGTGACCTTATTTACAGGTTGCAAGTCTCAGTTCAGCTCCTTCTAAGTTTATGATCCTAATCATAACTGGGGTTGTTCAGCCTGGAGAAGAGGAGGATGAGGGGAGACCTTATCGGTCTCCACAACTGCCTGAAAGGAGGGCATAGTGAGGTGGGTGTTGGTCTCTTCTCCCAAGTAGTTAGTGCTAGGACAAGAGGAAATGGGCTCAAGCTGCACCAGGGGAGGTTTAGATTGGATATTAGGAAAAATTTCTTCACAGAAAGGGTAGTCAAGCATTGGAACATGCTTGTTCTAGGCTGCCTAGAGAGGTGGTGGAGTCCCCATACCTGGAAGCATTCAAAAAACGGGTAGACGTGGCACTTTGGGACATGGTTTAGTCTAGTCTACCCTTAATTGGTTTAGTGTGGACTTGGTAATGTTAGGTTAATGGTTGACTGGATGGTCTTAAAGGTCTTTTCCAACCTAAACGATTCTATGATTCTATAATGTTCATCACTGTACGTGGGTTGTGATAGCTGTAACATAACCACAGGTCTAAAACAACAGAATGGCTTAGGTGTTCACTCCAACTTCAGTCCTCACATTCCCAGGCCCTTTGAATCTCCCCAGTTGCCACATAACATGACATTCCACCCTGCTTTAGCCCTAAGAACCTAAGCTCTCTTTATAGTATTTCACATTTTAGAGCATTATTCATTTGACTAACTTAAAATGCAGATGTTAAGGTGAGATGAATCATGCTCTAGAACTTCGATACATTTATGTTATGAATTAGAAACCACAACCCACATGTGACTTCACTGTGGTTTATAGTTTTGGATAAACATAAACTCTCCTGCCTTTAATGTCACCAGCCAAATGGAAACTGCTTACACCTAAACCCAGTCAGGATCTATATATTAGGATCTGAAATCTCCAGATTATTAGAGGGGCTCAATCCAATTAAAGTGTGTAAAACCCTACTAAAAACCTTACAGTAGCTAAGAACCTCAGAAGGAGCTGTTGTCCCACATTTCTGATATGTCAGTGTTTGGAGTATCACTGAAGGCCTGAAGGGAGGACTGAAGAGCTCAGCTCGGAGAATAAGCTCTTCTGTGATAATAAGAAACACTCTTCAACTCCTTTTCCCACTTCAGTTTATTAGATGGACCAGTTAGAGACTTGGCGAATTAGAGCAGGGGAGGTGAGGATTATTGGACTGAGTCAAATCAAAACCACCAGCTGCTGACATAAAGGTCTTCTGCCTGTATGAAGCTGATACGAAAAAGAAAAAAAAGCCTATTTTGTGTAGAACAGACAAAAATATTTTAACAATGGTTTCTATTCTTGGCTGTGTCCTTCTAGATTCTGAATATGGTAGATATCATTATGAAATAATTCTAATAAAATTGTTTCATTATTATCATTATTACTAATATTACTATTTTAAAAAAATATGCAAAAGAAATGTTTTGATATTGTCACTGTTATGAGAAAAGGATTTTATTCCTTCCTAAATTTTAACCTGGCTAATCAGTGCTTCAGGATGGCAACCCCAAGGTCACACTTCTGTACAGTTTTTGGTAGTTTTCTTCTATGTTTAGCAGATCTGCAATTAAACTCAGAGGTTTCTAGGAGGAATAGAAGGGTTATACACCATCCTTTGATCCCCCATTGACACTTTGTTCAGTGGAGAAGATGGCCAAGGCAGGAATATATCTTCTAACGCAAAGAGAGTTAGAGGATAGAAACTAGTATGAACCATTAACAGTTAAGGGGTATTGGTGCTTTTTTGCATGTGAACATAGAATCATAGATCTCTCATGGCAACACACAGGAGAAAGACTTTTCTCGCCCTTTCCAGGCATGGTAGGCAAATGTTGGGCAGAGATGTTTGAGAAATAGAGTTGTTCCTCTGTGCGCTTGCTTTCTGAAACAAAGGAGAAAGGGAAGTCAGATCACTGGCCAGACTATCAATTAAGGTCACTCAGATTAGGTAAATGCTCCAAAGAAGAGTATAAACAGTAGAGGCATAGAAGATCAACAGTCCATCTAAACCATTTTCCTCTTTTGGAGAGTGACCAATAGGCCAGGGAATCCCGCAATAGTTTTTGCTTGGCATATTCTCTCAGCTTCCAGTTATTTGCACCTCAAAAGCCCTTCTAACCTGGAAGCAGGATCTTTGTTTTTAACAGCCCTTGGTGTTTTTTTGTTTGTGGGTTTGTTTTTTTTTTTTCCCTGCAATGGTTTACCTAAATGGTTTTTGAATCTATCTACATTTTTGGCACAGGTAATTATCCCTATTGTCTTTGAGAACAGAGATCAACTTAGGAAGGAATTTTGGCTCATGGGCTGGTGTCTGAGAGTGACTCTGCATGGGATGGTTGACTCAGTTTTCACATCTTGCCTGCCCCAGAAATAAAACGATCTCTTTTCTCCTCTTTCGTCCCCACTTATACTCCCATTTCCCCATAGGTGGTTCTGCACTATCCTTTTTGCCACTTTTTGAGATTGCTGAATTGTTTCTACTAAAGTGATTAAACTCACTAACCCGGTAGACAACATTCTGTGTTGGGGTGGCTTAGTTTTCTTCTAGACTAGTCTTGAATCAGACTGGAAAATTGTCCAATGAATGCCAGAGGCCCCATATGTCTGGGAGAAGGGCAGAGATGAAGAATGGGACTTCCTCGTTTTCCCCATAAGTAAGTTGTTAGATTTGGCTCATCCCATTTCACAAAACTACGATCTATTGCAGAGCCTGCAAAGTCTGTTCCTAGCAAGTGATAATTCACGCATCATTCCTTGTTTGTGATTTCGGGTAAAGAAATTAGATAGCTCTACACTGGGTCTCCTCTATATGTTATGTCCTTCCTTGAGACCTCACCGTGCACTGCAGACTCGTAACTGTAGCTGCTGTCTGGTACCACTGTGGCTGAAGTGAATCTGCTAGCATAGCTGTTGCATTACATTTTCTAAGGGCGTGAGTGATGGACACAGACAGACAACTGCATTTCCAAGACTAAACTGCAAGCTTAAATGCTCGTCAATGTGTTCTGATTAACCTCCAACCTTCAAGCAGGTGTTCAGTGAAATGATACGGAGAAAATGACAACTGTAGGGACAGCTCTCTGGGCCACCTACTCCCTGGGAAGACATAGACTGCATTTGCTTGTCTGCTATTGTTTATATCAGAGATATTAGCAAAGGCAAATTACTAGATTAAGCACTGTTTCCCAACTCTCTGAAAATGCTAAGTGACAGTGAGCTGTCACCTGCTGTAAACAGCCCTCAAATAATTGCATGATGAGTTGCATTTGTAAGAAAATATGAATGTGACAAAGCAGTAGCAGACATTAAGTGTGTGTCCAGGATTTTATATGTGATTCATCTTGAGTATGGACAGGAAAATGTAATTGGTTACTTTGGTTATTTCTTGCATGAAGTCTGTAAACTGTTTAGGACTGAATAATTGGCTTGTCAAAGCAAAGTCCCAGGAAAGAAAGTTTAACAGTAGAGCTAGAGATCATGTATCTGAGTAACACAGCATATTTAGAAAGGAGCCAGACTGTTTCATTAATGAGGAAAATATTGAAGTTCTCAACAGAGGAAGGGGTAAAGAATCAAAGATCATCTTGAGCTGAGAATACATCTAAAGTAGATGATATAGCTCAGGCTGAAATGTTGAGAGATGATCCAACTATCATTAGAGAGAGACAGAATCTTTAGAAGGAATTAGAATCTTTAGAGGGAAACTACCAACTTTACAAATAATTCTTCCCAAGAGAAATGGGATTTTTTTGTTTTATCAAATTTTTTAATCAAATTGCCTTCATCATAGAGGGAAAGATCTGCTACGATTTTCCAGTCTCCTTTCTCCACGGCTTCAAATAATTTCTTTTTCCCTTCATAGCGGGACATAATAACAACACTAAGCAGAAGGCATTTTGTTGCCTCATTGAAACTAACTGAGCAGCTTAAGCACTTTTTGCATTCTTAATTTTTTAACACTACTCCCTCCTTTTCTATTAATGTTTTTTTTTTTTTTAATTTTACAGTTGGAGCACTTATGCCGGCAGAGGCATGCCAATGTTCTCCTTTCTTTTGCCACCTTTACAAGGAGTCTGCATGCCAAGTCCCACTCTACGTTTTCCTCCCTTCACTGCAGGACATCTATCCAGACACTGAGAGATATCATCATGATCTGTGAAGGCCCTGGTTCTGACACGCTGTCAGGGAAGGCGCTGCAATTCAGACTCAGGCACCTACATTTAGACAGCTACAAAAATACATGTCTACATGCAAGGCAGGTGTCTGAAATCCCCTTGCGCTTAATGGAAGTACAGCATCTATTCAGTTGCCCACATCTGACTCTTGCTATTTGATATGCTCTCAGGAATCTTGTCTGGCTTTCCTTTACCAGACTAGAAGGGCTGTGGTGCCCCACAGGTCCTGTGTCACATCCACAGGGGGCCCGATGAGGATGACACAAGACCTGTGGGACATCTACAGCACTCTGAATCAGGAACCTGGACCCACGCAGGATACTGTAGGATCTATCAAATGGCTCTTGAAGGCTGTGATAAGGGAAATGAGCAAAGACCTCAATCTCTACTCCTAAACCTCCCTGAATACCACAAAACCAGGACCTAGCTCCTCAGCTCATATGTGGATATTTTAATTTAGGTGTCTGAATGTAAGGCTTAGTCCTAACATAGTAGGCATAATTTCTGTTTGCTCTTCTATGTGTAGGTAGACATAAGTCAAAATAAGTCAAAATGCTTTATACTGAAAGTGAGCATTAACCTCTTAATGTGACGTATGATGCAGATAATACCAACAGATAGAAAAATGAAAACTAAAACTAAAACACAGGTTTAGGATTATGATTCAAATGCATACACCCGTATTCTTCTATATTCTCCATTTCTCATTTTAAATGATGATGAATATGGGACACAAACATAGGCAATTTAGCTATGTCTACACAATCAGTCTAAATACCCTCGACGACATTCTTTGGAGACAAACTGTGCTGGTTCCAGACCATTTCGTATAAGTTGTTTATCCAGTCTCAGGTAAGGTTACTAAATGTATGGAGAATGATGAATGAAAGGCAGTGGTGACTATTTAGCTATCAATCATATAAATTTTTTGAAAAACAATAATTTTGGAGCTGAAATCCAGTTGTGGCTTGTCCAATCCAAATATTTTACCTTCTGTGAAAAAATGAGAATAAGAATGAAATTAAGGATGGAGCATACACAAATACACATCTTAGATAATAGTAGAAATGATCTAGAAACCATTTGTACCCTAAAAATGGATTTGAATAGTACTTTTGTGGCAAGATGTCCCTCTCCTGATCTAGTAGATGCGTCCCATCTTTGTCTTCTTTCACTCTGTCATTACTAATGAGTTCGTATTTCCTTTGCTTTATCCTTTTTCATTTTTGCACCTTGAAAACATATACAATATTCTTCATCACACAGACGTTTTTTTGGTATGCATTATATAACCTTAGAATATTTGCAGCCACATTTTATCTTTTTTCTCAAATTCATCCACGCATTTCCACCATCTTATTAAAGATGAGTTTAAATGTGTTTTATTTGATGCATTGGTGAATGCATTACTTCGTTAGGGAACCTCATGGAAATTCATGTGCTTAATGCTAAAGTGCCTCCCATCCCACACCCATTTCAATTAAAGTGTGACATTGACACAGCCTTAATGCCCTCAACTGCTCATTTGACACAATCTCATGCAGTGATATCTCACCAAAACAGGAAGCTGCTTTCACATCTCGTTTACATTATGTATTCATTTTAAGATTAGTCACATGGCTAATGAGCATCTTGGAGGCTGTCCAGTTTGCTACACTATGTCATGCTTCCTTTCCTGCCACTCTACTTGCATTAACTCTCTGTGATATTGCCAAAGACTGTACAGAGTGTAAATTGCTCTTATCCATTTGTTCCAGAAAATGATCACATCCGCTGCCACTTGGAAATTGTTCCCATTGTTGACTACAATTAAATATTAAATGTGTGCTGAAATAATTTCATTTTCATGAAGTGCTAACCTCTGAAATTTTTCCCACATATAATCTAATACTAAAAGAATTTCCTCCTTCCCCTCCCCATTTACTTACAAAAATAATATTCTTCTGTCTCAAAATTCTGAACTGCAATGTTTGTAGCAAGCTTAAAATACAGTCATTATTTCCCCTTGGAAATATCTTTATCTTGGCATTAAACTCAAAGTGACAGCATTAAAATTAACACTTCAGGTAGCATTTAAGTTTTTAATCAATGTTTAGTCTATATTTTAAACAAATACTGTCATATCTATTTGTGTATTTATGTGTATGCACATTTATTTATATCTGTATATAATGTCTGCAGTCTAAGTGTCTCAAGATCTTTTCAGCTTTTCCAAAGAAAGACAACCAGCTAAAATAAAAGATGGTTTCATGCATCAGAAGGGACCATTTATTGTGATCATTTATGCAGTATGTCTGATCCACGTTGTACATTTATTCTCTGAATAAATTCCTACTGGAACAAAAATGGACCACTTACAAAAAAAGAAAAAAAAACAAAAAAAAAACCAACAAAAAAACCCCCACCACCAAAAAAACCCTGAACAAAAAGCAGTCTCTTCCCTCATATAAATCCATACTAGTTTTTAAAAACGTTTTGGACTTAAAAAAGTGTTGGACTATCCATCACAACATCCAGTAAATTCTTCAAAAAGTATAGGTACTCCTTCTATAAATGATAAACACAGAAGGGAAAACATGTAAATAATTCTAAATCTATTTGCATAGCTCTTTTAGGATCAAAATTAACACATTTGAAATACACGTATGTATTTGACACACAAATCTATGGGCACGTCTATCATATAATGTAGCAACTGAAATATCCTTTTAACAAAAATTCTGCATCATCTCACAGTAGCAGCAGCTTTCTGTGATCAGTAAGATCCCCCAAAATATTTCAAAAATGTAATGGATAACAGAAAAAAAGTTGTAAGTACAAAACACCATTATATTCGAATTGTATATTTCTACTGTATTGCTAGAGATACGAGTCACTGTAGAAAGAGAAAACTCTAAGGCATTAGTAGCATAATCTTGAACCACAATGAAAAGGAATCATAGGGAAAAACCATGTTCCTAGGGACTGTCACAAAAAATGGAAAAATAATGCCTCTGGATTTTTAAAGCTGCATGATTATTACTGCATAATGTTCAGGATAAATTCCTAACTGTGTTTTTGGAGGGAAGCAGAAGCAGGAAGGGGAAGAACGTTTGGCAGCATATTAAAGTGAAAGGACTCCTCTGTATTCTCTGGTCAGTAATAGTAAGCAAAAGACAAAAGAGAAATATATCCTCATCTTCAGACTCCCTTTAAAGCTCACTGTATTATCAGTTTATAGATTAAGTACAAAATAAAAATAAGAGAAAAAAACCCTTCTAAAAATCCTCAAAAGTCAATTGCCCATGGATATGCTTCTATGGAGCAAGGAATAGGTCAGGACATGAAATATGTTCTTTATACCAAAAGAATCAAACTTCAGAACACTTCTTAGAACTGAAAAGATTTGGGCTTTTATGGAATAAAGTACAAAAACCAGTTGGCAGACATTTATGCGTAAGTCAAAGTAAAAAACTATTGTATATTCCTCGTTACAGGTTTTTTATGTGTTCTTCACTGATCAGATGAGATGCTTTTGTGGATCCTTTGTATGGACTGAATGCGGTTTCGTTCTGCGTTTCAACTAGAATATCAGCCAGATTGTATCAGTCCTATGCTCATGTGCTTTGGGAGCGTTTCATTGTCCCCTGTCGTCTTTACCTAGATGCAAATTTATTTCACAAGAATCTACAGAAATGAAAACCAGCTGAAATTATTATTCCACTCTCATGTCAACACTTAAGGTGGACAACGAAAAGTTAAAATAGACAAAGTTGTTATAAACATTGAGTAGCCCCAGGTGTCATTGAAGCCTTTCCCATAAAACTGAAAGTGCTAGACTTCTGGGATTTAAAAGACAATGATGTTATTTACAAAGGCCCCTCCATTTTACACTCTCCCACCTCCCATTTCTATTAGGACAGCTCTTAGAAAAAGCCCTATCAAATGCAAGGAACTACAGTATCAATTCTGTCAGCACTACCTACTTAAGTCATGCACAGCGAAGTATCGTGGTCACTACTGCCACAATTTCACACCATAGAAAACATAAAGAATGGAGTTGCTAGGGCAAGGAAATTAGGAAAAATATGTAGGTATTTATTAGATTCTTATGTCCACGTAAAGCAAAAGAAACAATAGACTTTATCTTAAAGCTCAACAGGAGAATAGTAGACTCAGCAGGTTGGTTAATACTGAAAATCAATGGTTTAACGTTCAAACACATCATAGACATTTATTCCAGAGAATATCAGCCTCTCAGTGATGCCTACAGAATCATAGAATCATAGAAACTCTTGTTCCTTTAAATGCCCAAAGACAATTGAAACCATAGGTAAGCAGAATACCTAAAAAGCAGCACACTAAAATCTGAGGTCAGGATGCCCAGACAAGTTCAGGACAGCTCATGAGTTCCATAAACAGGATACAAATTGCTGAGGAATGAAAGTAGCCTAAAATGTATGACACAAAAGAAGGCAATATATTGATATCCAGAGAGATCAGTGCTCTCAGACACAGCTGAAAAGCTATGTTCAATTTTCTGCTCTGCCACTCTGCCAGGGTGAACATACATGTCACAAGTGGCCTGGGTATTTTTTTTTTTTTTCTTTCCTCATCATTTGCTGCTGTGTTACTGTGAGAAACAAAACTCTGACTAGGCAGATCACTGTTCTGCCCCAACATGGTAACTTCCCCGTGACACAAAGCACCTGTTTGTGGCTAGCTCCTTGCCACTTTGAGGAATAACTTCTCCTCTAGCGACTCCTGGCATCAACGTAGTCTTGGCCCTGGATATGCTCATTCTGGATCACCAAATTTTTTTTTATAGACTGATGGAAAATAGTTAAAATATGCCTACCAGTGGATGTACAAAAACCCACGAGATTAATTCTGCGATTGGAGTCCACAGGCTCAAAACTAGTAAAAACAATCTCAACAGTATAAACTTTTTCAGTGTACTGAGATTTTTAAATGTATTTGTTTGTTATTACAAGTCAGATAACAAACAATTCCTTCTGTTTGTTTTTTGGCTTCATGCCCAATTTTGAGGCGTCATACCACATATTTACCCAAGAGGAAATGTACATCCTTAGCCCAAGATTATACTCTGCTGTTTAGTATATGTTTTAGAGCATGAATAAAAATCAGCCTTTCTCAGGATGGCCTCAGCACGTTCTGAGAGACAGAAGTGCTGAACAGATAAAACTCAGTCATACTTCCAGTTCTGCCTCCAGCCAGCTGTTTGAGTTTGAATTCAATATTTCATTTCTCTGTTCTCTATCTCCCTCTCTCTTCTGCTAGTTAGAGTGTTGGTTTTATCGAGCAGAAGCTGTTTCTTACTCAAGGAGACCTTCACCCTGATTAGGTCCTCTAGGCATTCCTGCAGTATGTACTTATAATGCATCATAAGCTTTCCTTCTCTTTATGATTATCTATTATTCATATTGTGGTGGTGTCTAGAGACCAATAAGTTAAGATTATGACAAGATACAATATACGGATAAATACAGATGGCAGGTGGATAGTTAATAATAAAGATGGGTGTCTGTACATAACTTAATGGTGTCAGTAACTACTAATGCTCCTCTTTTCCAATTAGATCTAATGATTATTTTTTTCCTGAGCGCAACAAATGAAATTGTAGAAATTCTACAGAAGCTTTGCCTTCGTTAGAGTTAACGCATCTCATTTTTGTTTTGTAATATTTTTAAGGGTTATAAAATTACTAATGGCATGAAGAGTTTATACATCTGAGTTTTTTTCATCATTAAAATACCACAACTTACCAGGAATTAATATCCAGGAAATGTAGAATCCTACAGAAATGACAAATTAAAATAAATACTAACATTAGCTGTTCTATTTAGCAATGCAGTAATTTTATACAGGTTAAACCTGAGTTTGAAATATTTGAAAATTTCAAAGATAACAAAAAATTGTTTTGGCTGAAGGGGTTGGAAAAATCTTTTTTTTTCCCAAAGTAATCTTTGAATATGTTAGTATTTTTAGTGCCTCCCACTTATCAGGCTCAGATTCTGCCATCTTCTCCTAAGTATAACCAAATATTACACATGGATAGTCCCTATAAATGCAAGGGCTATTTAGTGTAAGTAAAACTAACTAATAAAGCCACCCTTAAATGAATAAGCATTCAATTCTGCAGATTTCTACCTCAACGTGACATATATTTACTACATTCATTGATATTAATGATTCTAGCAGTGCCCAATAGATGCTCAACAGCAAGAAAAAAAACAGTCTTTTGACACCATTCTTGACATCACAGAGTCATAGAATTGTTGGGGTTGTCAGAACCTCTGGAGGTCATCTGCTTCAAACCCTTGCTCAAGCAAGTCTGCCTAGAGCAGGCTGCCCAGGACTATGTCTAGACAGTTTTGAGTATCTCCAAGGACGGAGACTCAACAATCTCTCTAGGCAACCTATGCCAAGGCTCTCCTGTACTGGGGAGCCCAGAACCAGGCATGGTCCTCCAGGTGTGGCCTCAAGAGTACTGAGTAGAGGGGAAAGATCACCTCCCTCAACATGCTGTCAATACTTCTAATGCAGCCCAGGATACCATGGGCCTTCTTTGCTGCAAGGGCACGTTGCTGGCTTGTGCTCAACTTGGTGTCCACATGGTGTCCAGCAGGATGTGAACAGATGATACCCAATACAACAGAAATCTGGGGCTGTTCAAGGTATTGAATTACTTGGTTTTATACTCTGTAAATATCTTCCAAATCTGTACCCAACTTAGAAGGGGGAAAAACATTTGAAATGCTTTAATGAGACACAATTTTTGCCACAGCCATTTTGAATTACCTGACTTAGAAATAGAAATTCAGTTCAGTCAACCAGAACTCATCCCAGATCTCTCAGACTATCCCATCGTACTCCAGCCACATAGTCATGCAATGGTCAGCATCAAAAGACGATGACTTTCAGTGTATTGTAGATACACGTGAATATTTATCACTATTTAAGGTTACAATGCAGGTAAACCCAGTGGAGTTAGCAGAGTATCTGATCCCAGAGCACAACTCCAGTATATTAAATTCAGTAGGCACTTGATTTTTCTAGAGAAGGTCAATGAAGAGTTAAAAGTGGAAAACAGTACTAAAATAACAAAATTTTTCAAAACACACCCAGACTGCAGTTTTTACATTATTTTAGTATTTTGAAAGGTTGCTTTCTATCTTGTAAGATTTTTGGTTTCTGTGATTATAATTGCATAGCATTAATAGTTATGGAGCATGAAGCTACAAACCTGTTGTTGAAAGAGATTTTGTACAAAGCATTTCAGGAAGAAATAACTATGGTATGACCATGACACAATCTAATTGTCATCACAAAATTAAGGTTTCATTTAAAGTTTACAAATCTTGCTTCTATCTAAGTCCTATTTAGGAGCATCTTCTCACTGTACAGCAATCTTGAACAGGCAGAGACATTGAAAGGGATGAAGAAGAGAATAATCTCTACTCACCTATAGTTGGATCATGATAGTCAGGGAACCGATGGCTTATGAACTGCATTGTCATTGCTGGAAAGGAGAAATGAGAGGGAAGAAAAAGAATTATATTACTGTTTTTAAATGAAAACAGGGAAAAGAACAAGCAGAGAATTCACTCATCCAAGTATTAGCTTAGAAAGTGACTCAAAAGTTGGTCTTGTATCTACAGCTGCAAGAATGCATTGGCATTACAGTGATAACTAAGAACTGATAAATGAAAAAAAATATATGACTGAAACTTCTTTATTTGTCTTAATTTCTTCCTTTTTCAACTGTATTTTATCAACTGTGGTATTGAAATATTACATCTTTTTAACACTTGGTAAATACTATTAACCTGATATTGTCTACAGATGAAAATTGCCATGAAGAAAGCATAAAATATAATTTACAAGGCTGATTCATAAAAGTTTTCATGATGTTACAAAATGCCACTAACTGCAGTACCTGATTTGATTTCTGGTGCATTTTAGGAATACCTAACTCATTAAACTTGATGCAGTAGACGAATGCTTTCTAGAGCTCGGTTTCTTCTGAACAGATTGTTTTATGGCTGAATATTCCTTGCTTTCAGAAATTTTAGGAAAGTTACATGTGCATTCAGGAAAACTGCTTTGCCTCATTAGGAACAGGTGGCACCCTGGAACTGAAATTCCAATTTATGTAGAAAGCTGCAAGCATTCATATCTTGTCTAACCCTGAGTTTCCAACAAGCCATCTAAAGTTCACAGACTTTGAATAAACACAAAAGTAGGCTTGGGTATTCAACGGTCACAGTAATACCATCAGTTATGAGAACAACATGGGAAGTAATGTTACTTCCAACAGGATCCAACAGGTTTGTTTGTTTGTTTTTTTAATATGGCTTGATTTTTAAGCCAATGCCATTATTTTAATTTTTCATGTTTTTTTAATGCCTGTATTAAAATTCCACTATAGTTGCTATGTGACTGTTTGTTTAAAAAAAAAGTACCCACCTGAATCATTACTATCAGTCACAACATGTTAAACCAAACATGAGATTCTGCCTTATGTCTGGAACATCTCAGTTACCTTCAACAGCAAAGGTTATAAACAAGAAATGTGACATTTTAAAAATTCTGTGTATAAATACACCCATTTTTAAAACAGCAATGGTTTAGTTTAATGTTTGTCCTCCTTATATTTTCAAGAATCAGGGGGTTAAGGAGATAGTTGTACAAAATGATACAGACAAGGAGTATTAAACATTTATTACCATGTTAATAAATTATTGCATCTTTAGTGTAGACAAATATAAATGTTAAGAAGCAGCATTATAAATTCATGGTAACTCAGAGAGGGTAACTGTGTAAAAAAGCTCATTCAGTCTATACATATTATAGGGGAATAAATCTATGTGCAGTGACACTCATGTCTTCTATATTATCTGTTGTCAGATGCATTATTTTGAAGTACTGTGTATGTTTGGACACTTTCATTTCCAGGACACCTGTTTTTTTAATCACAACAGATTTTTAGGCACCTCCATCTGATAAGTCTTAGTGGTTTATGAAGAATAAATTGATGCCTAATGTGATCTGCCTAGTTTGCTCTGAGAAGCAGAAGCAGCTAGCAGAGATGCTGTTCATATGGTTTATGCCTACACATTCTGAGCTTTCTGAGGGCCTGTACCACAAATGAATTCAATTTGGTTTACTACCTGCTGCTTTTCCTTGCCAAGATTTTTTTTTTAAAAGCAAACCACCCTGTGTCTGATCTCATTCTGCTTCCTTTTGGAGCTGTGTCTACGTCACAAAATCTTTTGTTACAACTGAAATGGAAATTCTCAGAGGATACCCAGAACTAATGGTAAACATTTTTCCTCTCTCCTGAGACAGCCCCAAATCAATACAACATTTATATCCTCATTAAATCCACAGGATCTAAGAGGATTGAAATAATTTGGAAGCATCATAATGACTTTCAACTGTAACGGTCAAAACGTTAGCCACTGGGATGTGTAAAATTTCTATCTCTGTGTGTGTGAATATGCATCACCAAAACTTTCACAGGAACCTAGGCTGCACACAGTGCTTTAGAAGCAGATCTGAAGAGGAACTTTTGTCTTATAGTGTTGAGTACAACAATACTGACTTGTATACGCCTGATCCTAGTCTCAGTCCAGAGCCCTACATGAGCTGATTTGGCTATATATAAAATGAATCTGTAGAGGTACAGAATTCAAGAAAAGTGTTCACAGAAGTACTCTGCATAATGAAATGAAAACACCTTACAGTCATCTGGCTGGTGAAACGGTGAATAAAAACTTCTTTTTATGTGCATTTTGTCCCACAACTGCTTCCATGACAGCCCTTTGTCAAAGGCTCCTCCTAAGCACCAGGGTAAGGAACCTCTTTGGCCTCTTTAGTGCTTGTCACCTCTTGAGAGGGAATTAGCACCCTCTCCCAGAAACAGGTTACATGGTTTTGTTTTCTCAGACAGAAGGAGTTGAGGTATACTGTCTGATCTCTTTAATCACTGACTTACAAAGTAAAATAAGGGAACTGGGGTATAAGAGATGGAAATTGCAACCCATCTTCCTCTGTGTGTTCTTTAAAATAAGAATTAGCATTTTCTGTTAAACCCTACTGCATATTAGTGCAGCACGTATTTTCAGAGCAGGCACAACAGGCCACTTCCCCTAGAGGAAAGGAACAACGAGCTTTTGGCTTTGAACACCAAACTCCTTACTCCATGAGGATGGAGGACAAGGAAGCCTGAATACATCAGGTCTGATGTACGACACCACTTGTGTCCAGATTTACCAGATATTCCACAGGTTTGGCTGCTGGACATGCAGAAATTACTTCTGAATGATGGTCAGAAGTTGGTGGAATGCTTCCCAGAGCAAGAGAAGGCTCAGTCACCCCTGGCGTGAAACCACTCAGCTGGAGCCTGGGGAATTAGACCTGCTTCTAACCAACTCTGCTTAGGCTCCCCAGCAGGACAGCTGCCTCAGCTGGAACACGCTGGCTTCTTCACCGATACCAACATCAGCTCTGAAGTAATTTCCCAGAGCAAATTAATTTTGAAAACTAATACCAAAATGGTATGGGTGTTCCATGCTGCTTTATGAAAATATTCTCCTTGGTCCCTCCTTTTTTCCTTATCTATTATCCTTATTTCCATGAAAATTAACACTCACACCTAACAAATCCAAACCATCCTCATTGTTGTGACCATTTTCCTTTGGAAATCCAAATAATACTGCTCAAAATTTTTACAGATCTATAAATTAGGGACCTTTAACTCTAATTTATGCCACACATAAAGAACTGTAACAAAATGTAGCTTTAAAGCAGGTTGTTAAAACAGAATAAATGGATAAGACCGATATTTGAATAAATACATATACATGTAAAAGCAGAGTCAGTTAAAAAATGGTAAAAAAACCCAAAACACTTTTTAAGCCATAGCAGATATTGTGAAACATTTTGAATTGCAAGTCTCCTGAAAATTTTTAATGAATATTTTATAACACTGTGAAGATCATTCCATTTAAATGGGACATGTACATCACGTGGCAACTACTATAAGTACAAGGATCATTGTTTTAGATGAATAGTATCTTCTTTACATCCATCTGTGGCTAAGCAAGTGCAGATTGCCTCAGTTGAACAAATGTAAGCCTGATATGCATGAGTAGCTAGGTAACTTGAAAGTTCTCTTGTGTTTTCAAAATAAAAAAAGGGGTTCAGATCCTTCATTTCATTTTTAGTTCTTTCCAATTATGCTTATCCAATGTTTATTAACTATCTAGAATGGTATATATGATATCTATGCTGGCACTGAAATATATAAGTTTTCAATGGGTAATAAACTCAGTCCTGTCTGTTACTTTCAATATAATTCCTACTCTCTTTCTAATACTAATTTATTTACCTCCCAATAGGAAATGTCATGCTTAGAAAAAGGTTGAGGTTATATTATTTGCTCTAAAGCATCCTTTTGATCAGTGCAGCAATATTAGATTTCATGTAAAGGAAGGTATCAACTTCTAAAAATATGTGCTTGTGTGGTCTAATAGAAAAAATGCTTCAATACCTATGCAGTTGCACGAACAAGTAGAATAGAATCCTGCTGTCCTTCCAATTTGTTCTAAATTTGATTTTTACTGACAACTTTGAAAGTAGTCCTACACCTGTTTTTCAAGGCTGGAGAGTACGTTGAGATCTTATACAGTATTTTTTATGGTAATAGTATCCCCGATGTGAATATCTCACCCTGAGCTTCCTTTCACTCTTTATTTACCCAAGAACTTGCACGTATCCGTACTCACCTGGGTGTTGTGTATCTTCATTTATTAATCTGTTCCCAAAAGAATCTCTACCATTGTCACAAAATCCTACACTTTAAACAGTCTAACAAATGACCACAGTAGTTGCAACTCAGAGATCTGTGATTCCATATGGTTGATTCACTTTACTAGATGCACTAGTCCAGTGGATCTTTAACTGTTTTTTTAATAAACATTGAGATTTCAAAGATACCAGCATAGAAGATGGGCTTAAAAATAATCTAATATGGTAAAGTCAGTGGATTTACAGATTAGTTCATGAAGTTCATGAGAAAAGAAGAAAGTATATATGTATTATTAGCATAGAGAAGGTAGAAAAGAAGCTACAGAGTCTAAAAACAGAACAGTAGATCATATTAACAAAGTACGCACCATAGGAAGAGACTTTGTCACAGAACAGAAAAAGTGATAAATATGCTAAAAGTTTAAGAGACACCCTTGCCTCTATCAATCTGTAAAATGAAATAACTTTCCAAACACATGGCCAGGGCATGTTGAAGATATCTGATTTTATTCTTTTGATAAGGTGTTTGTAAATAACTAAATATGTAAAAATATTACAATATCAAAGTTAGACTCTTTCAGCAACTAGACAAGCATTTTATTACTACTATTTTATCTCTGAAATACTGGATGGTTTGAACAGTTCTGGTCTTTCTGATGGTTTCAAACCCACAAGACCCTAGGTATCACCTTCTAAAATGTATGATCTTTTCAAATGTTCATCCTGAAAACTGGAATGTTGACTTCTGTTTCATTGGTCTGGAAAAATGACAAATATCCTCATAACTAACTCTTGTGGAGCTCATTCCTGAATTTTTAGATTGACTTGTCACGTAAAAAGTCATTTGCAATCATTCTTCTGCCCATTGAGTCTTATCAAATAGACTTTGTAATAACAATGTGCAAACATATACATGATGAACAGCAAGAGGTGAAGACAGTAGTTTTTCCAAAATCTTATCTACTCTCTGAATTGCATTAACACTCACAGCAACTTTGAATAGCTGGAGACACCAATAATGTTAGAATATATTAGGGAAAAAAAAAAAGGAAAAAGTTAGAAAACCTCTAAGTACAGTTTCAGGAAGATTTCATGTATGTTCAGGTTCTGCAAGTTTAATAAAACAAGGTAAAAGGCAACCAAGGAAAAGAAAAGCTATTAAAGCCAAAGGGAAATTTTGCTGTGAAAAAAAATGGGAGATGCTAGTTATGAACAAATTTAGGTTACAAATTAGAAAATATTTCTAGCCACCAGATGAGGGATTTTCTGAAACAGAATTCAAACATGGGTGGAAGGGGCGAGAAACATCTTTGATTTTAAGTTGCTTCCTAAGTGAAAGGGTTGCCTTGAATCAGTGACACATAAGGTTCTTTTGGAGAATTTTCCCCTGTATTCTCAATTTCAGGTAGGGAAAATGTTGATTTATTGTATGATATTTTAATGTAGATAGCATCTATAATCAGGTCTTCGACTAATATGAGTGATGGAAAAAAATGTTTGCTTTCCTAAAATACTACGTGCTTTTGATCTCGAACATATAATAAAGAGCCTCTGCTTTCCAGGGAGAAGTTTCCATATGGAAAACATTGCTTTGAAATAACCAGGGATAACTTCAATGACTGCCGTGGTTTAACCCCAACCAAGCACCACAGAGCTGCTTGTTCACCCTCCCCTGACCCAGCGGGATGAGGGAAGGAATTGGAAGGGCAAAAATAAGAAAACTCATGGGTTGAGATAAGAACAGTTAATAATTTAATAATAATAATACATTGTAATGAAAAGAAAAAAAAAAAAAAAGAAAGAGAGAGGAATAAAACCCAGGAAAAACAAGTGATGCAACCTCTCACCACTTGCTGACCAATCCCCAGCCAGCCCCTGAGCAGCGATCACCACTCCCGGGGCCAACTCCTCCCAGTTTCTATACTGGGCATGGCGCCATATGGTATGGAATAGCCCTTGGGGCAGTTTGGATTGCTGTCCTGGCTGTGCCCCCTCCCAGCTTCTTGTGCCCCTGGCAGAGCCTGGGAAGCTGAAAAGTCCTTGACTGGCATAAGCAGTACTGAGCAACAACTAAACCATCAGTGTGTTATCAACATTCTTCTCATCCTAAATCCAAAACACAGCACTATGCCTGCTACTAGGAAGAAAATTAACTCTATCCCAGCTGAGACCAGGACAATGACACTATGTTTATGATATACTTGTGTAGGGGAAAAAAAAAAACAAAACAAGAATCTGAGAGGGCTTCATATACGATTCATTAAGTTAAAGCCAGCCCATCTGCAGCCTTCCTGTCTTGAACAAAGTGTGTTGCAATTCTGAGGTACCGCACTGTTACCTTTGGTAACCAAAACCCTTATCTAGAAGAGTATGTGAATGACTGGCCTCACACTGAAATCAACGGGATTACCCATTTTACTGCTCTGCTGAGACCCCGCCTGCAGCCCTGCGCCCAGCTCGGGGGCCCTCAGCACCGCACGGGCATGGAGCTGTCGGAGCGGGGCTGGAGGAAGCCACAGCAATGATGCGAGGGCTGGAGCAGCTCTGCTGTGAGGCCAGGCTGGGAGAGCTGGGGGTGCTCAGCCTGGAGAGGAGAAGGCTGCGGGGAGACCTGACTGCGGCCTGGCAGTGCTGGCAGGGGGCCTGTAGGAAGGATGGGGACAAGCTTTTTAACAAGGCCTGTAGTGACAGGACAAGGGGTGATGGATTTAAACTAAAGGAGGGGAGATTCAAACTAGACGAAAGGAAGAAATTATTTACAATGAGGGTGGTGAGGCACTGGCACAGGTTGCCCAGAGAGGTGGGAGATGCCCCATCCCTGGAAACATCCCAGGCCAGGTTGGACAGGGCTCTGAGCACCCTGGTCTGGTTAAAGCTGTCCCTGCTCACTGCAGGGGTTGGGCTGGATGGCCTCTAAAGGTCCCTTCCCACCCAAAGCATTCCATGATTCTGTGATTCTGTTGTTGAAGTACATGTGAGGTTAGATCTGAGCACTGAGCATCCATAGTGGCTGAAAGTTATGTCTACCAGAAGGTATATATTGAAAGTCTTGAGAAGTATCTCTTCTAGTCAAAAAGGTAAATGAGAAGAAGAGTGATATCTAATGCAGGGTATTACAGAGTGTTAAGAAATTTTAAGAGTACAGGGAAGATATATAGAGAATGATTATTTATTCTCTTTCCGTACAAGGCAATATTATCTAGCAATAAAATATTTTTGCACATTGAGTCTGGTTAACTGCATGATTGTGCCATGACAATGGTAAATGGCAAGGTGTATTGTTGGATTAAAAATTTGGATTTTTTTAAAACTGATTCTAACAAGGATCTCATCCTATGATAAGATATTCTTATCTTCACACTGCTGGAAGATGTGAAGATTTTCAAGAAGTTGTATTATCTTTTATTTTGTTCGTATATTCTTCCCAAAATAACCACCTCAGGCTAGATTCACTGATAGGATACCAGCCTAAAGGCACCTTTGTTCTGACCCAATACGGCCATTTTTACATTGTTATACCCTGTAAGAAATAGGTTAAGAGCTTTACTACACCATTTCAGGAAAGAATGCTGCAAAGTCTGTGAGCTGCAATTATTAATTTTTTAGGTGTTACAATGTATTATTTATTGAGCATTGGCTGTGAAATGAAGGCAAGCTAAATTTTATTTCTCTGTGTTAAATTCATTCTGGTGTACTAGAAAAATACAGAAGCCTGCTGTACATCAATCTGCTGCATATGCTAGGCTGCTGATACAAGATTGCTTTTTGCACTGTTTCCTGCTAAAATGATGGGTGTTTTGTTCACCTACCAAAGCTGAAGTCCACAAGTAGTAAGCATCAGAAGGGCAGAGGCTTAAAAGCCAAAAGTCTTTTAAGTTAAATCAGTCTTATCAGAATGAAAATCAAACACATAAACCCCCAGAACACGTAAATTTTAAACAGAGAAAATTCAAGTTACTAAGACAGCCAGAACAGAACAAAGGAACTCCTCCTTGTCCACTGAATTCTTACAGATGGATCCTTCTGTTCACTTGTGTTGACTTGGTCTTGGTTAAAGACTGAGCTGAAGCAAGCACTTCACAGGCTTCTGTGGTCTCCTGAAAAATTATTTCCGTCACCTTCAAGGCCTGTCCATCTTCTATTTGCTCCTGTCAGTTCTGACTCTCATTGCCTGGCACCCCATTCCCTCTCTGGGAATCCGCACTTTCTTGCCAGGAAGATCATGGTCTTTCTCTCCCTCCAGAGGGTCCCAGCTAGATCCCTCATTTCCTTGATCTAAAAGTGTAACACACAAAACTACTAGGGAAACGTGTTCAAATATGTCTCAAGAAAAACACAACAAAACAAAACCAAAAATGAACATTTACAGTAATTGAAATAGGAGAGCCAGTTTTGTTGCTCAGACTGCAGAACAAGAGAAAGGCTTCTTCATATAGTTTTGTACCCTCTACCATTGTAAAGTAAGAGCGGACAATAATCAAAATACGTTGAAGTGGAGTTGGTGGTGACAGAGCAAGGCAGAAAACAGTTTTCTTTGGAGAATATTTTATATATATATATAATATATATATATATAAAACTTTGGAGAGTTTTATAATTTCTCCTCTAGCATCAGAAGGAAACAAAGGACTCAATGCAGAAATCTGTATGTTGTGGCAATATGTACCCCCAGGGTAAAAGCAAAGAATTAGGAAGCAGATGAGGAGAATCACTCCCTAGAAAGAAAAGACATTAAAAAAAAATCTTTATTTTGTGCTGGGACCCACCTTGAATGAATAAATAAAAATAACTAATCTCAGAGTATCTCTCAAGCTGATCTTTCGCAAAAGCATTAGATGAAAAGGCATGAGTTCTCACTATTTCTCTTCAAAGTGTGATCAGTGGAACAAAGACATATACTAGGTACTAGTTACAGCTTTCCAGCACGGACTGAAGGACAAAAAGAAATTGTGCAAAAATTCATCCTGGACTTCAGAAACTTTCAGGAAACCTTCAGCAAAAGTGCTCTCGCTGCAGAAAAGTTCCATGTCTTCTGAATCAGCGCATTCTAGTGAAAAATGGTTGTAATAAAAGCTTCTGACTAACATTACTATCTACATCCAGACTCAGTTCCTGGTGTAATATAAGAAGGCAGAATGCACTGCGTTGTAAAATTCATGTTTAAAATTTTGTTCAGTGTTTAAAGACACAGGGAAGCAGATGAGACTTGTATATATTCCCCATATAAGAGACATCATCATAATGTGATACAAATTAACGATAATGACAAGATAGATTGCTACCACTTATGCACCATTTCCTCCGTAGTATATCCCTGACCCCTACCAGAAAGATCTCCCACAAAAATACTGAACATTTCCTACCCGGCTTAGCTTATCCAACTTGACAAGACGCATTAATAAACAGAAATCACTTCTGGCAAATGCTGCTGTTCGTGTATTTTCCCACTGTGTTTCTTCCATCAAGTTAAAAACGGTGAGAAAACTTAATGTGTCTTCCTTCTACTGTACTTCAGCTAGAAAATCCAATGGTAACTTAAGCCTTCCATTAGTGAGCAATCCAAAATGTAATGACATAAAAAGGTTTTAAGCCAGACTCCAGTATAATGTGATTTTTAAAACAGAATACATTGAATAAAGCTAGAAAGACTCAATTTTCGCATATTATTTCAGAGAACAATAGAGCCAATCTTGAACCATTACAAATAGACACGTTTCAATTAAAGTCATTGGATAAATCTCCTAATTTTACAAAGGAAGTACAGCAAACGAGAAAAATATAGGTTAGTTCTTTACATAAGTGGGCCCTGGCTTGTAGCTACCAGTCTCAAGTATGATCAGCTCACTGTGAAAGAGACTTTCAAGGAAGGATAAAGTCATTTCATTCCATGGAAAGAAACCTCTCAGCAGCCACATTTATTTCTCTCCCTTTTTTTAACTGCTGACATGTTTCCATATAATGATAACTTGAGATGCTCCGACTTGGTTTACTGCTGTTTCAGGTAGTGGTAAATTGATGTTGTTTGCAGGTTTCCTAACATAAACTAGTGGTTAGCTCCTGTGATACCTTCCATGTGAAATTATACCCCATACATCAAGCAGTGATGAATTGGCAGTGACAGCAGCTGTATTTTCTTGCGAGTGGGAGAATAGTTGCTGCTCTGTAATGCAGTACCAACTTTTCTGTACTTCAAACCTATGGTCTGGAAAATTGATGACACATCAAAGAGGAAGGTACAACTCTTCCATTTAACCCCTCACAGAAGTCTTATTTGGGGTTAAAACACAGACCAGCCTTTTTTTTTTTTTTTTTTTTTTTTTTTTTCCTTACCATTTCTAGGGTTTCTCAATATATCAGTTAAAGTCTTGTAGAGGATAACATCCAGATTCACAGATATTGCTGGTACCCAATTCCCTTTACTTAACAAGGTTGAGCTGTTTATCTGTCCTTGCTGATCTGAACAATAACGTGCGTGTCTCTCAAAAAATCAGATCTGATTTTTAAAGGTGTTGATGATTAGAATGATGAACTTGTTTCCTACTGCTGGCTGAACTTTCATTGAAATGAAAATACTTTATGGAGAGAAAATTGACTTGGATGAAATTCAGGAGAGGAAACTAAACCAAATAATGGTAAATTTACTGCTTTGGATTGATGGTATCAAAATTATTCAAAGTACAGAACTGATTTATTCATTTTACTGTTAAATATTTTATAGCACACATATTATTTTATTTACACTTTTACTATAAATTATGTGATGTATAGATAATTTTTCATCACTTTCATGATCTTTTTCAAAATGTCAATTTACTAAGGTAGCTTAATATGCTGAATTTCTCTTTCAATACAAGATGTAAACAAAATGTAAAATGCTGCATTTTGCTCAGAGATTCTCTGATCTATTCTTTTAACACCTGACCCAGTTTTTCCAGTGGTAACAATGGTATTCAAATCATATTTGAAGGAAGTAGACTAAGAAAGAAGGGAGCGTTTCTGAAGTTAGATCTAAAGCCAGAAAACTGACACCAGGACATTGTTAAAATCCCAATAAAAATTTGAATTCATCAATTACATTTGATTATTCCCAGAATGCTGTCCTCAACAATTTATTTCCTACTCATACGCTTAAATTTATATTTATCTCAGTGGAGTTATTTATCTCAGTGGAGATAAATATCACATAATTTGCATTATATGAGTTTAAAAGTGTTCTTCACTACAGACATGACTTTGAACTGAACATATTTTCCTTGTCAGATTTCAGAGATGTTTCTCTCTCAGCTAATTAGGCAACATTTCACAATGAAGTAAAATCTGACACATTATCACTTATACCAACATGAGTTCTTAATGTCTTTTCTACTGGATTGGAAGAATTTCCGTAAGATTAGGGAAGGGTGAGGCTCTCCAGTTGGTGAGGCTCTTCAGCTGTTTACCCCCCCACCCCGCATACATATATGCACACACACAAATCAAAAAGCCTGATAATTATGAACTGTTACCCAAAAAGCAAATCAAATAGTTGAGAATGCTTGGAACTGAGGATAACAAGGTCTTCTGGGTAGGGAAGAAGTAGTTCTGTTTTGCTACCACTTAGGAGATGGTTATGCAGGGAAAATGAAAATCACAAAGGTAACAATATTGAAAAGAAATTGTTGAACTAAGACTCAAGTTCTGGGGCAATCCTTTTCCATGGTAAATCAACTCCTGGATTTATCACTCTTATTCAATACTCTTGCAGTATTAAAATACGCATTTCAGCTGCAATATCATAAAAACACGCAAGAGAAAAGCTGTGGGTTTGCACTGGCAGATCTAAAGGGCTGCAGGTTTTGTGTGCTGACTTTAGGTGGCTCCCAGCCACGAGTGCTGCCTTTCTAATCCCTCTGGGAGACACCAGACTCTTCCTGGTGACAGCTGATGTATGTGTTTCACAGAGGATTCGTGATATTGCTCAGAGGCAAGACACCTGAGAGACCCTAAACATTCAGCTGTTAGGATCTGACCTCTGCAAATTTTAGACGCCCTGCAATAGACATCCTACAGTTCTAAACATCAGCTTGAACATTTTAAGGACATGGGAAGGAATATCGTAACTAAACACCTAGATGCTTCAGAGGCTGAGTTGACTGGGAAGAAGAGAGCTTCTAGATCCAGAAAACATGTACTTTGGAAACAAAACAATAGGAAATAGTGAGCTACCTCAGAGGACAGTAGTGGCCCAAGACTTTCTGTTATTTTTATTTTACAAAGACTTAATAAGCACTGTAAGACTACTGAAGAAGGCTTATGTGATTGTGTGAATCTGGGGAGAGGTGTTTCTAGCTTTTGGCTCTGCTATCAGCTCTTTATCCTTTGATTATCACCAACATCTTTTTTGCCTCAGTTTCCACACCTGCAAAAAGAGCCCCCAGGGCAACAGCAATATGGACAGAGAGCTCTGAGATTTATGGGATTGCTGCATAAGGTCTGGCTGTGAATGCATTCCTTAACTGTTGATCTAAAATCAAATTAGTAAAACCTTGAAATTTTTAAGAACAGACTTAACCAATCCCTTCAGCATGAAGTGATCTGGATGAAAGGAGGCAGGAAGCATGAAATCAAACACCTTACACAACAAATAGGAGTTATCAGTACAGTGGAGATGAAGAAACTACAAAGTACAAGGATGATAAAGTAAAATAACTACATATCCTCTCATTCTCTTCCCCCTCTCCTAGTACAAAGCCAACTGGAAGTTTACATCTCCCAAAAGCACATTCATATTGCTTGACACATGTACACGTTACATTATGATGATATATTGACAGCGGGCACAGTTGCAAGACATGTTTGGGGGTGAAAGGTAGCACTTCAGGCACTAAAAGAGGTGATTTATTATAGCATTAGCGTGACACTGAAAAGGTCAGAAAGCTACAAAACACATACAAAAGTTCTAGAGGGCTGATTATATTTTCACAGAGAAAATCTACATTAGCCTGTTCAGGTTTGTACCCTCAGTGTGAATAAGAAATGTTAAAGCCATCAATACTGGCAACATGGAAAGAGTTTACAATGTTTTTTTCCTACAGCGGGAAGGGGATGGCTCATGACTCAGGAATGAGCTTCAGAATACTTAGGCCCCTAGAATAGGCTGAGTCTCAGCCTTTCATCCTTCTGGGGTAAACTTGCTTTCATGTATTTCATAATGCACTTTCTGCCCTTGATGCACTTGTCATTTATTCTAGTGTGAACCTAGCTGTCTCAGGGGTTTATGGTACTATGTATCACCTCAGCTTGATAGGTGACAGAAGCTGTATTTGGTGACATTAGACCTTTCCATGCAAAACCAGCAGCAGGTAAAACAAAACAAAACGAACAAAGAAAAACTCCAAAACTCCCCCCACCCCCCAAACAAGCAAAAAACCACCGCAGAGTGGACTTACAGAAGTCTCAAATACTTCCCTCATATTAGAGGTAAAATTCTACTCAGGATTTCTGAAGCTTAATGGGGAACACGATATATTGGGATGGGAATGACAAGTAAAACCAGTTCTTTGAACTGTGAAAAAAATCCTTAAAACCAAAATGTTATTCTTATTCATAAAAAGCCATAAAAGACATGGGTATATTTAGCCATTTCTGGATTTTCCTAATTACTCCAGAAAGTTGTTCCATAATAAGATCTCCTTAACAAAAATAATTTTGCCCCAGGGTTAGGAGCTGTACTTCATCTGCTCCATCATATGACTGGGATTTATGTTTTCCCAATCCCTGTAGTAATTATGACACTGAAATATTGCTTGGTGGTGCAGTGGCATCATAACTCAGTACCCTGAAGATGAGGATTTGGGAGCTGACTGGGAAACAGTAGAGGAACTTTTTCAAGACCCTGTTAAGCTTGTGACTACTTAAAACACAAAGCAACACACAGCTTATGTTATAACAACTGGAAATGTTTCCTCATGAATGCTAAAAAGGATTTAGGAGGACTTTTAGGGGCTCAGTGAGTAAGATGGTATGGAAGTACTCCATATCCCAACAGTGTGATGATACTGTGCTCTGCTGATTCAGAAATGAGTCAGCTCAGTTACCAGAAAAGAGGAGAATCAGGTCTTTTTTGAAGGTACTTGCAGTGATATAGATGTGGCAGAATGACTCATCTGTCATCAGAGTTTTAGTCAGCAAAGTCTTTGGCTCAATGGCAAGTATTTATAACTGGAAAATAAAAGGAGGTAATCAAAATGAAATAAGCAAAAAAGATCTGGATGTTAAGCCTGTTCTATAACATCCAACTATGAGGTCCTCTCTCCACCTGGCTGAACACAGTGACTTAAGGGACAGGGGGCAATAGTGACAAGTTCTCACCCAGCACAGCAGCACATCTCCTCTGTGACCGCCCCACCTCCCCAGGTGCCCTTGCATAAGAGGTACAAGGGTTTGCAAGTGGAATCGAACATAATGAGGATGAGGGTTCATCTAGCTTGGAGGTGTTGCTGAGGTTAAGTCACCTATGCCCTGCATCAAAACTGCTTCCATAAAGAAAAAAAGGTGTGCCATTGGCATAGGAGACTCCCTTCTGAAGGGAACAGAAGGCCCAATGTGCAGACTGGACCCACTTCTTAGGGAAGTCTGCTGTCTCCCTGGGGTTCTGGGTTAAAAATGTGAAGAGTAAACTTCCTACCCTGGTACGGCCCCCAGATTATTATCCATTATTGATTTTTCATGTAGGCAAGGATCAAGTTGTAACAAGAAGTCCGAGGGCAATCACCAAAGACTTCAGGGCCTTGGGACACCACTGGTTAAGGGATCAGGAGCACAAGTAGCGTTCTTCTCTATACTTCCAGTTGCAAGGAATGATGAGGGAAGAAACAGGAAGAGCCAACAGATCAATGCCTGGCTCTGAGCCTGGTGTCACTGGCAGAATTTTGGGGTTTTTGATCAGTCTACGTGACACAAGGCCTGCTGGCAACAGATGGGGTACACGTGTCTCAAAGCAGGAAAAGGATCTTAGCACAGGAGTTAGCAGGGCTCATTGAAAGAGCTTTAAACGAGATTTGAAGGGGAAAAGGGATAAAACCAGACTCACTGGAGATAAGCCTGGGGACAGCATGTCAATGTTTGAGGGACTGTGTGCTAGCAAGGTTCTTCGGTCTGCCATCTCAGTGGAGGCAGGGGATGGAGATCCACATGGCAGCAAAGACACAAGGGTTATGGATGCCTTAGAACCATGGAAACACCTGAGAATGGTCACGTAGGAATTAGGGCTTCTCCCCCCAAAAAGGTGGTGGGAGTAATAGCCTAACTGAAGTACATCTACACCAAAGCCCAACTAGAACTTCATCTGGCTACTGCCATGAAAGACAGTAAAAAATGTTTCTATAAAAACATTAGCAAGAAAAGGAGGGCTAAGGAGAATCTTCATCCTTTATTGGGTACGGGGGGAAACATAGTGACAAAGGATGAGGAAAAGGATGAGGTACTTAATGCCTTCTTTGCCTCAGTCTTTAATAGTCAGACCAGTTGTTCTCTGGGTACCCAGCCCCCTGAGCTGGAAGACAAGGATGGGGTGCAGAATGAAGCCCCCATAATCCCATAATCTTGGTGAGCTGTGAGTGACCACTACACCACTTAGGCGCACGCAAGTCGATGGTGCCAGCTGGGATCCACCCAAGGGTACTGAGGGAGCTGGCAGAAGTGCTCATGAAGCCACTTTCAATCCTTTACCAGCAGTCCTGGCTAACTGGGGAGGTCCCAGTTCACTAGAGGTTAGCAAATGTGACACCCACCTACAAAAAAGGCTGGAAGGAGGATCTGGAGAACTACAGGCCTGTCAGTGTGACCTTGGTGCCAGGGAAGGTTACAGAGCAGATCATCCTGAATGCGATCACGTGGCATGTACAGGATAACCAGGTGATCAGGCCTAGTCAGTATGTGTTTATGAAAGGCAGGTCCTTCATGGCTGACCTGATCTCCTTCTATGACAAGGTGACCTGCTTAGTGGATGAAGGAAAGGCCATGCATGTTGTCTACCTGGATTTTAGTAAAGCCTTTGACACCGTTTCCCACAGCATTCTTCTGGAGAAACTGGTTGCTCATGGCTTGGACGGACGTACTCCACTGGGTAAAAAACTTGCCGGATGTCCAGGCCCAAAGAGCAGTGGTGAATGGAGTTAAATCCAGTTGGTGGCCAGTCACAAGTGGTGTTCCCCAGGGCTCAGTACTAGGGCCAGTTCTGGTGAGTATCTTTCTCAATGACCTGAATGAGGGGATCAGGTGCACCCTCAGTGAGTTTGCAGATGACACCAAGTTGGGCAGGAGTGTCGATCTGCTCAAGGGTAGGAAGTCTCTATAGAGGGACCTGGACAGGCTGGACTGATGGGCTGAGGCCAACTGTACGAGGTTCAACAAGGCCAAGTGCCGGGTCCTGCACTTGGGTCACAACAACCCCATGCAACGCTGCAGGCTTGGGGAAGAGTGGCTGGAAAGCTGCCTGGCAGAAAAGGACCTGGGGGTGCTGGTTGACAGCTGCTGAACATGAGCCAGCAGTGTGCCCAGGTGGCCAAGAAGGCCAACAGCATCCTGGCTTGTATCGGGAATGGTGTGGCCAGCAGGAGCAAGGAGGTGATTGTCCCCCTGTACTCGGCTCTGGAGAGGTCGCACCTGGAATACTGTGTCCAGTTTTGGGCCCCACAATACAAGACATTGAGGTGCTGGAGCGTGTCCAGAGAAGGGCAATGAAGCTGGGGAAGGGTCTGGAGGGCAAGTTTTATGAGGAGCGGCTGAGGGAGCTGGGGTTGTTCAGCTTGGAGAAGAGGAGGCTCAGACTTATCGCTCTCTCCAGCTGCTTGAAAGGAGGGTGTAGTGAGGTGGGTGTCGGTCTCTTCTCCCAAGTAACACGCAGTAGGACAAGAGGAAATGGCTTCAGGTTGTGTCAGGGGAGGTTTAGATTGGATATTAGGAAAAATTTCTTCATGGAAAGGGTAGTCAAGCACTGGAACAGGCTGCCCAGAGAGGTGGTGAATTCCCCATCCCTGGAGGTATCTAAAAGACGTGTAGATGTGGCATTTAGGGACATGGTTTAGTGGTGGACTTGGCAGTGCTAGGTTCATGGTTGGACTTGGTGATCCGAAAGGTCTTTTCCAGCCTAAATGATTCTATGATTCCAGGATTCTATGATTACACTTGTAACCCTAAACACCATTTTAATGCTACTATGTGTCCAAGTCCAACCCACTGTACAATGTGCTTTATGCATTTCTGTCTGTTCCTCATTCAGAGGATATAAGTTTGCTGCAGTGCTCATCTAAGCAGAGAACAGTAAAACTCTGTCCATTTTCTTGTGAAAATAATTTTTTCATCTGTAGTATTTCCCTCAGTACATGTTTTACTTCAGTTTTAGGTGGCATGCATGAGAGGGCTTGAGACCTTTTCCTTTGAGAGATCCTTCATGAAGGACATGAACCAAGATCCACAGAAATCAATGGGAGCTTTTGCATTGATATTAGTAGGTGTTTAATTAAATTTTTACATCCGCAATGCTCTTTCCACAATGTTCTTGAGTAGGAGTAATTAAATATCTTTCAAAAGAAATTATAATGAGTGAAATTGTGAATCCTCTGAAATGAGTGGCAAACCTTTCTTTGACATTATTGGGGTTGGAACTTCTCTGATATTAATGTATGACTGTGGTTATTTGCCTTTACATTGTATAAGTGAATACATTCACTACCTTCAATTTTGCTTTGGTGCAAATGTATTTTCACACCTCCAAATTTTGATGATCTTCTAAATGAAAAAGGTAGAATACCTCCAAAGCACAACCTTCTTTTTGTAGTTTTTAGTAGAAAAATGAACAAACTAATGATCTTCATTATTATTTTTAACTAAGAGATGTTTTTTCTTGCAAAGAAAGACAATTTTATGAATGCTCAGGTCTTGAACACAGCTGTCTCTAGGGAGCTGTGTTACTGAAAGGATCCAAAAGTTTCTTTGACCCAACTGTCTATCTTCCATGAGGACAGCTCTAAATTAGGCTATGATAGATACATTCAGCTAAGACAAAAAAGAGTCAGAATTACACAGGATGTTCAAATCTGTGCATAGGTGAAACCCAAGCAAATACAGAGTATGTATGTCATGTTAAAATTATTTGCTGGCAACTGTAAATTGACTGATTTCACTTAATGACCAAACCGGAGAAAGAGCTGTTAATGGCATTCAGGAGGTCTTGGTTCTCAGCTAGTTTTTTGTAACTCAATAGATCACAGTTTTTCTCCAAAGTTTTCTAACAATAAAGGAATAATTTTTGATATAAAAGCCAGTATTTGCTGTGGGGGGAGTAAAAGATACTTACAAAATTACTTCACCTTCCAGTTTCTCATCACAGTGATCTAATCTATTAGATGCTTCATCAGATAAGACCTGAGGAGGCTACTGGTCTTATGAGTGACTCTAGTTTTAGCACTTCCACTCTGTAGGCTGTATTTTTCTCAAGTATAAAATGAACACAATGATACTGTTCTTTGCAACCTGAGTTTTGTGTTGTACTATAGAAAGAGCTATATGAAAACTATATTTTACAGAAAAAGCCATATTGTATTTTTTATTTCATACAGCTGGTCTACAATTGTGTTTATGGAAATTATGATGGATGAAATCCTGACTGCACTAAGGCCAGTGGGTGTGCGGGTGAATTTATCTTATTTTCTGGGTGTTAGCCTTCTATTTTCAGCAGAATTTGATAAGACATTTCTCCTTACTCTGATACAACATTTGAACAACAACTTCCTATAAGATCTAAATACTTTTAAAGTTGACAGATGTCTGGAACACAAACAGAAAAATTCAAGAAAGCAGAAATAATGCAAAAATAAGACACAGTAGCAGTGAATTAAACAAAATTCTAGATATCACCTGTATATCAAGATATATATATTTTATAACACATGTTTATTGCTACCTCTAATCATATATGCTTTTGAAGTCAAAACTAGAGCACTTGCTTAACTTTAAAGGCAATTAGGTTATTTGTATATTTAAAGATAAAATTATGCTCATGTGAATTGTCAAAATTGGGTATAATCTTCTAATTTTCAAAATTCAGCAATCCTCGTTGAGTTCTGTTATTATCATTTTGAATCAGCAAAAATGTACACTGTTGAAAATCAAATCAAATCAAACCAGTCACTATTCTTGATGGAGTAAGATATTTAGAGAAACTGTTATAAAAACTGTATATTCAGAAACTAAAGAGTAAAATCTATTTAATATACTTCTGTATTTGTAAATATTTCTATATTGAATATATTTCAATTTATAGTAACTAAATTTTTCAAGAAACTAAATTTTGCAATATACTACCAGCCTTGTATATCATCTTGATAAGTGGTTAATATGGTGGCACAACTAAACCTTTTACTTATTTTATTGTAGCTGGAACAAACTGGATAGAATATGTCATGAAACAAAACAGAGTTTTGTAAAATCCCCAATCAAGATGAGAATTTACCTCTCAGGAAGACCGCTATATGATGGTCTCTGAGTTGGTGCATGGAGGCCAGTGGTCCCTCAGGGCCTTAATTGAAAAGCTAAATCCAATATGGTACAAGGAAAAGACAAATGTACCTCCCCACATACAGGATTCCTTTTCACCTATGTCAAAAACAAACGCTTGCACAGCTTCATGGAGGATCGCTTTGCCTTCTTGGCAGTTTGAGCATTCTGAAGAAATTAACTTTTTTTTTGTTACCGTAACAGAGGTTAGACAAACAGAAGGTCTGACTAACCAAAGAGAGATAAATAACCCAGAGAGTGGGATGAGGAGGAAAGCTTATTATTAGTTTAAAGACTTCTGGAGCAGAGTTTATAAGGAAGCCAAGTAACAAGTAGAACACAACATGAAATGTTTATGCATGTCTGTAGAACCCAGTTATTCTTCTCTGTCTTTCTGTCTTCCCCTAATTTACTGTTCTAATCAACAGACCTATTTTCTGCCCTCTTGGATACTACCACCCCCCTTATGGGTTGACGTAAATAACAAACAGCTCTAGCCCTTGGCTTCACCAATAAGAAACACTATATACAAAATGAGTTACTGCAAATAAGGCAAGGGCTAATGTCGTAAAGCTGTCACCTTTACCTCCAGGATTTTCCTTCCTAATAGACCTAAACACTTTCTTGTTATCATCCACAGTAATTTCTTCTAAAACGCTGAAGCTGCTGTTAGTCAGATACAAAATCATTTAAGGGCAGCAAGCAAAGGCATGTTTTCTTAATAAAGAGCAGGGTAGACAATAACTGTTGGGAATTTTGGAGTTATTTCTGCCAAAGAGAGTCTGATTCTGCACTCCTTGGCATTAATGATAAAACTCCTGAATTCTGGGGAGGATCTGACTAAACTCTTTACTAAATAGTCTTAGGTCATTGGGATGCTGAAGCAATTGCGTTCCAAGCTACAGCTGGGGATTTACCTAGATGGATGTATCTCTGCTGCCACCCTATCCGGTTTTTAAATTACAGCTTGAGTCAAATTTATCAGCTATAAATAACAGCAAAATTAACCAAACCATGTATGCATTACAGTCTAATATGTACAACATAGCAGTTGGAAACTGACATTTGATTTAGTAAGGGGGAAATCTCAGATGATTTTTGAGGTCTGCTTGCATAAAACAATCAAAAGTTCAAAGACATTATGATGAAGTACAGCATTAAGAATCTCTTACATACAAAGGTAAATATTCAGGCCTTATTTCAGTGGATAAGTTGGCGCAGCTCTATGAGGTCTTTATGGTTCTTTTCTCTCACTTTTTAAAATATTTATAGTCACTCTGAAATTCATGTTTAAACTAGGGAGAGACTGCAATTCTAGCCTTCGCCTTTATATAGACTTCTGTGTTCAGTCCTAGAGCTGAATGACTTTCAACTTTGGTTTCTATCTTCTGGTCTCTATTGCTGTTCACTGAAGTCAACAGATCAATTTAAAGTGATCATTGTGTTATACCCCAAGTCCTAAAGTGAACATTCATTTCAGCAGTTTGGGTGCGCATGCTTGAGAAGGCACGTGTTTCTTCCTAAGCAGAATGAGTAACCTACATGTCAGAGTTGCCAGTAACTGCCAGGTTTTGATTGAAGAACCTGCAACAGATAACCTCACTCTTAGAATGGATGCAGCAGCTTACACCCAATATTTAAAATTTAGTTGCATGAGCCCTGTGAGCACAACAAACATTACAGCAACCCCCTGAAGCTCAGAACACTGCCAGTAACTGAGGATCACCATCTGGCCCAGCACCAGTGGCTGGACCATTTCTGCGAAGAGACTATTTACAGACCAAGTTCAACTAATCAACTTCGTGACCCTTACTATAAAAAACCTATGCTGAAGGTGCACTGACTCCTGGGTTACAAAACCAATGAAGAAATGCTAACCTTTTGTCTCTCCTACACTAATCCTCACCTTAACCCAAACTAGTTGCTCAAAATTCTGTTCAAGCTTCTTCTATGGACCAAATTAATTCAAAATTTTGTAACTCATTTTATTCAGTGATCTCAGCACAATTCCCTTTCAGTTCAACATCATTCCCTTGTGAGAGCATTACAGAAGTCTTCTTTAATGCCTCAAAGAAGTCACAAATGAACTGTGTCCTGGACACCTGCAAGGAGATGAATTTCAACCACTTACTTAGGAATAAACATTAGCTCACAATTCTTCAGAAGAGTTATTTTTATTCCAATTTTACCAATGTAATTCTCAAGCAACATGAAATAAAAGTTTAGACACATGAAGAAGACTATTAGCAGGAAACACCTCTGATTTCTTAACCCTTACTATAGTTCCACACTTCTAGAAGTTGTCATGGAAATGTATGGTGACAAGGGTCTGAGTTTCTTCTGGCATCAAATGAAGAAATGTCACTTATTTTAACTATTGTTAATATAACTATGTGAATGGAACATTACATATTAGTCACTCATAGAGAAAAAGTACTGCTTATCTGGGGTCTATCCTTTTTATATATTTGAGAAATGTAGACAAAACTAAGCATTCCATTTGTTATCTGGAGTTCTTTAACATTAATCATATGGTTGAATTTGCACTGGATGCTGCAAAAATCTAAAATGATGAATACTGAATAAGTAGCTAGTAGCATTACACAACAATAAATCATACTTCTACCTGCCCAGTTTTGCATTGCATACAGAAATGTTAATCACAGAGTAAAAAACAGTGCTTATCATAAATGACAATTTAATTCTATGCTCTGGTCACTTTGTAAAAGTAGCTCTGAAAAGAGTATATGGTCCAAACGGTAATAGGACACACAAATAGATATATGTATGTATGTATGTATGTATGTATGTATGTATCTCTACTTGCACATACAGGTACATGTACTTACACTTTTCTTTTTGCTCTGCAATTGACAGCACTCTATGGCATGTCAACCTTGGCATATGAATTATGCAGTGGATTTAACATATTTACCATGGTCTTGTCGTATCTTTTAATTCTTTAGATTTTCCACCTTTCATATGTTTGTATTATCATAGAATTGTTTATGTTGGAAAAGACCTTTAAGATTATCCAGACCAACCATTTACCTAACACTACCAAGTCCACCACTAAAACAATTAAGGGGAGAGTAATAATTAATTTCATGTTTCCTGGCTTGGTGGCTGGATTAGTTTTAATGAAAGTAAAAACTAGGAATCATTAAGGTTGGAAAGGATCTCTGAGATCATCAGTCCAACCATCAACCCAACACCACCATGCCCACTAAACCATGTCCCAAAGTGCCACGTCTGCCCGTTTTTTGAACGCCTCCAGGGATGGTGACTCCCCCACCTCTCTGGGCAGCCTGTTCCAATGCTTGACTACCCCTTTCCATGAAGAAATTTTTCCTAATATCCAATCTAAATCTCCCTTGGCGCAGTTATATACATACTCATGCACACACTTGTACATACATGTACATACACACACACACACACGCATGTATACATTTATATTCTGGAGCTACAGATGGTTTATTTCTGCACTGCTATAATGCCCCATCTGAACCACAAGCTACTGAAAAGTTAGTGTAACCTGTGGTATTCAGGTTAGCTCAAGGGGAAATAATGAGAGTCCATTAGTGTAGAACTGAAAAAAACAAAACTTGCCTTTCTTCAACTCCAGTACTACTACAAAAATCCATACTGTGTGCCTAAAGGGAATATTAAAATACGCTTTATGACACGCAATAGGTAAACAAACACATCTTCCTTTAGGATTCTGCAGAACATACATAAATTGTACACTGAAAGCAACCGCAGGAAGTCCACCATAGTTTGCATAACACAAACATTTTCTCTTAAAAAAGCAGCATGCATCTCACATGCAATCAGTTTAAGCTACTTACTATATTTCCTGATAAAGACATGATTTTAAGAAAAATATTAGGAAAAATGAAAAATTATGAAGTTGCATTTTATGATAAATGAAATTGAAACACATTACCTGATTGACTGGGAAAGCATAAAATTTACATTTTAACTAATGGCAGTATTTATATGGGAAATATGTTGATTACTGTAAGTAGAATATGTAACTTGCAGGATAATGAAAATACAGAGAACTAGATCAACATCAAGCTTCTTGTACTTGGGATATTTACACATTTCCTAGAGAATTGCATAATTTTGGGTCGAATACATGGATTAAAACCAAAATTTCATGCAATAAATGAGAAAGCAGATCTGGAGTTAAAACATCATCTACTGGCACAAAATATGCTCTGCCTAGTCCACAACAAATTTGTTCATTTAAGAGATGCTCTGAAGTCATACTTCATGAGTCCTTCATGAAACAAATTAAAAAAGCCCTCAAGATAACTGTATTTTGTATTTTAATTAGGCATATTTTTAGCACTTTACTAGCCTTGAAACAGAAGTACCACTTATATTTCAGCCCCAGCCACAGTGCAGGAAGATTGTTTCTAATTCTGTCTTGTTTTAATGGTCATTTCAGTTATATCAACATAGCTATACACATCAGCAAGTAAAGAATAAGGTACATTTTTGCAGTCTGAAATTACAGAACTTGCCAGAGTAGTTCGTTACTAGTTAAGAACAGAGGCCTTCTAAGTCAACACAATTTATTTTCTTGGAGTGTTGTGTCAAGGTAGCAGCTGCTATAAACAATGATGGATGTGCAGTGATTTCATAGTTTGTGTACCATTAAGTTTCATAGAATCATAACATCATAGAATGGTTTGTGTTGGAAGGGACTTACAGATTCCCTGCCATGAACAGGGACGTCTTCCTCTAGACCAAGTTGCTCAAAGACCCATCCAACCTGACCTCGAACACTTCCAGTGATGGGACATCTGTGACTTCTCTGGGCAACCTCTTCCAGTCTCTCACCACTTCATCATGAAAAAATTTCTTCCTTAAATAGAATCTAAATCTGCCCTTTCAGTTTAAAACTGCAACTCTTTGGCCTACTGTCGTGGTTTAGCCCCAGCCAGCAGCTCAGCACCACACAGCCGCTTGCTCACTCCCCCTGCCCCGGTGGGATGGGGGAGAGAATCAGAAGAGTAAAAGTAAGAAAACTCCTGGGTTGAGATAAGAAGTTAAATAATTGAAATAAAATAAAGCAGAATAGTAGTAATAATAATAACAATATAATAATAATAACAACAGTAATAATAATATACAAAGTGATGCACAATGCAATTGCTCACCCCCTGCTGAGCAGCGATCGCTGCCCCCCAGCCAACCCCCCCCCAGTTTCCATACTGAGCATGATGCCATACGGTATGGAATAGCCCTTTGGGCAGTTTGGGTCAGCTGTCCTGGCTGTGCCCCCTCCCAGCTTCTTGTGCACCTGGCAGAGCCTGGGAAGCTGAAAAGTCCTTGACTGATATAAGCACTACTTAAAAACTAAACCATCAGTGTGTTATCAGCATTATTCTCATACTAGAGCCAAAACACAGCACTATGCCAGCTACTAGGAAGAAAATTAACTCTATCCCAGCCAAAACCAGGACACCTATCACTACAGGTGCCCTTGTAAAAATTCTCTCTCCATTTTTCTTATAAGCCCCCTTTAAGGACTGAAAGGCTGCAATAAGGTCTCCCTGAAGCCTTCTTTTCTCCAGGCTGAAGAACCCCAACTCTCTCAGCCTTTCTTCATAGGAGATGTTCTCCAGCCCTCTGATAATTTTTGTGGTTTATGCATCAACAACTAATATTTTTTTTTTTTTTTAGGAGGCATTCTGGAAGTCTCTGGTGAGTTTATAACACAAGGCTGATGAGCAGAAGAGATTTTCTCAAACTTAGAAGAGACAGAGAAAACTTTCTGGTTTGCCATATACTGCTGCTTATTGAAACATTACCTGGAAGAGGATATACTAGCTGTAAACTTTTATTATATGCTTTTTAGAATATAATATCCAGTTTGGTTCCTCTCCATTTTCTTACACTGTTCACTTGGCAAATAAACATTAATGCTGGAGATGATAGCTATAAACTGCTTGTTACTAAATATATTAATTTTATGCTTTTAATGAATCCAGAATGAGTGTGAATGTCTATGATATACTGCTGCAGTGACATATAAGGAAAAACTAATTAATGATAATCTTTGTATATGTCACAAATTAGAAGATGCCACAGTTAACTTCCCATGTAAAAGCTGAAGTCATACTTCAACAGTAAGATGCTGCCATTCTGCAACAAAAGAGCACAAACTAAAAATGCCACCTTTCCTTTTAAAGGAGGACAGTTTTGTCCTCTTAAGGAAAAAATGTAAGGGAAACTTATTCGTAAAGAATGCTTGTATGGGAACTTACCGCACAGGAGCTGTAATTGTCCCTTTAAGTTTTCAGTATCTGTTGGACATTTTTCTGTAGTTGGGTTCTCCTAGCAAAGCCATCAAAGATTTAGTGCATTTCCCTTACCTCTGTGTTTGTTTCCTGAGTGTGACCTTTTTTGAGTCACTTTTGTTTGAATTCAATACCGGCTCCTCAGGCTGAGCCTCGAGAACACTTAAGTCATGTGTGCTTACTGAGGTAATGCATCCAAGAGTAAAAATCTTGCTGCGTAAGAGAGGTGCTGCATTTCTGACCACTGCTTTCTGGGCATCTCCCAGCTGTGATACAAGAGGGAGCGGATTTAGTTGACTAATCCTAGAGAGTACCCAAGGCTTGCCACATGGACTCCACATATAGCCAAGTGAAAAAATTCCTATATATGATAGCACTCGGTTTCACTGAACAGGTGATAGAAGAGGACTGTTGGATCATATCCTGGAATTCCTACTCTCTCTATTGGGTGTAAAGCCTACTAGATTAGACTAGTTGTAAACAGACACATTTTACGCATTTAAAACTAAGTGAATTACACATGGGTAAAATCCTGTACAGAGAGCCACATATCCTGTTCCTTTCAATTCTTAACATCTTAAACATTCCCATAATGTCAGCCTAAGAAGTTACCTGAAAGCAACAGCTAAATGGCTGCTGGAGTATCACCACTGCTTATTATGCTTAGCTTTAGAGTCTCCTTGTTGACTTTTTTCCTCCTTCATCTGCTTGTTATACCTTGTCTATTATTTAGGTAATATTTATTTGATTTTTTTTTTTTTTTCAGACAGAGTTCCTTGCACAACACAGCCCTAATTCTTCCTGGGATTTACTGCAATGCAAAATAATCAGCCACAGCTATGATAAAACCAGTGATAATAAGTGGGGGAAAGGACAGATAAATTCCCTGGCACTAAAGGTTCAGACGAACCTGCAAGAACTAGAATGACTGATTTCCACACTGCAGGCTGATTACAGAAGGCCTGTCCTGGCTACAATTTATTATAAACATAATGTAGATATTTAGCTTTAGAGAGGCTTTTTCTTCTCAGAGGAAATTAGAAAAAGAGAAACAAAATTTATGTATATGCAACAACTGATATGAATTTAGAAGAATTACCGTGTTCCTGTACTATGATGGAGGCTAAAGTGTTAACAGGAGTTTAATGAGGAGACAAATAGTTCCTTTTATTTCTATCACATTATTTGCTACAAAATAGAGATACAACTATTGCCAGTACTGTTTGTTGTGGTTTAACCCAGCAGGCAGCTAAATACCACACAGCCGTTCGCTCACTCCCCCTCCCCAGTGGGATGGGAGAGAGAATCGGAAAAAAAAAAAGTAAAATTTGTGGGTTGAGATAAAGACACTTTAATAGAATAGAAAAGGAAGGGAAAATAATAATAGTAATAATAATACACAAAGCAAGTGATGCACAATGCAATTGCTCACCACCCACCGACCAAAACCCAGACAGTCCCTGAGCAGCGATCACCACTCCCGGGGCCAACTCCTCCCAGTTTCTCTACTGGGCATGACGCCATATGGTATGGAATAGCCCTTGGGGCAGTTTGGGTCCACTGTTCTGGCTGTGCCCCCTCCCAGATTCTTGTGCGCCTGGCAGAGCATGGGAAGCTGAAAAGCCCTTGACTGGTGTAAACCCTACTGAGCAACAACTAAACCATCAGCGTGTTATCAACATTCTTCTCCTGCTAAATCCAAAACACAGCACTATGCCTGCTACTAGGAAGAAAATTAGCTCTATCCCAGGTGAAACCAGGACACTGTTGGAGTTGTTTAAGCTGGAAAGGGCAAAAAGAGCTAAAACTGAAAAGAACATTTTGTGGGGCAAATGAGTTAAAAGTTGCCCCCACAAAACTAAAACTTTAAAAAGAATATACATTTTAGGTGATTTGCTGCCACATTCTCACTGAGTTAAATGATCAGTCCTCCAGATATCAGATCTAAGCAGCGTTGGCATAAACCTGTAGTACAAATTTAAAATTGGCTGAATTATGGGCCAATGCTGGACCTTGGCAAGGCCTAATCCTGCAAAGAGTCTTTGCTATAGAGATTGTTCAGCAAAACTGCTAAAGAATTTAATTATTCAAGTATTCCAGCATGTATTTAAGAAATTGTTTTCAGTAGGATTGAGACACCCACTTATAGTTGGTTGTGTGTTTAAGTGTTTTAGAGAGTTTGCACTAAAGCATGAAGAATTCATCCCATAAGAAACTTTATAACACAGTTTTGAATCACTGAAAACAGGATCAGAACAGACTTTTCATCTTAAGCTCATTGTTTTCAAGCGTTAAATACTGGACTGGCAAAATTTCAAGACCTATACACTGATAATTAGAATCCAGCCTTTTCAGGGTGAATTCGGTAATCAAAAAGGTCTTTCTGGTAAACATTATTCTTTCTTCTATTGCTGCAGCATTTCCAGCTAATGTGCACTTATTTTGTAGATAACAAATCTTTTCTTAGCTCCCATTACTAAATGATGCCATTTTACTGACCATAACCTATGAATTAAATAACAAGATATCATTTCAGAAAAGAATACTTGGCATCATCAGATCTGATAGCACTGTGCCTCTTGAAGCATTTATAGAAGATAGGTACATGATCCTCAGAATGATTGTTTTTCCTACTTCAGTTTATTTATGCTCACTTCAATGCTGAAACAAATTTCAAAATAAAGAACTCACTGAATTAAGAAAATTGTATTTCTGCATGCTGTTTTGGTTTTATTTCTAACATAATCATATCATGGGTGTTTATAAGACTAATATTTCAAATACCTATAACAATTTTCATACTAAAACTTCTTCAGAAATACCAGAGACTGCTCTACAAACTCACAGTAAAGAATAATCCAGGCATGTCTTTGGTTTGTTGGCCACTTGATCAGACAGTAAACTTGGAGGATTGGTCTATTATTAGTAGGAAATACCTTCCAGAGTACACAGGTGTCTGCAGATCTGATGATCTGGCTATTCAACACCATTCAGCAGCTTAGCATTACAATGGAATGGCTGGACTGGTGTTTGCTGACTATTCAAGAAACATATGAGAATCTTCTAATGCTGTGAGATGCATGAATCGGGTCATATGCAGAATAGACATAGAATCATAGAAACATAGAATCGTTTAGGTTGGAAAAGACCTTTAAGATCATCCAGTCCAACCATTTACCTAACACTACCAGGTCCACCACTAAACCAATTAAGGGGAGAGGAGTAATTTCTTGTTTCCTGGCTTGGTGGCTGGATTAGTTTTTAATGCAAGTAAAAACTAGGAATTATTGAAGTTGGAAAGGATCTCTAAGATCATCATTCCAACCATCAACCCAACACCACCATGCCCACTAAACCATGTCCCAAAGTGCCACGTCTACCCATTTTTTGAACACTTCCAGGGATGGTGACTCCACCACCTCTCTGGGCAGCCTCTTCCAATGCTTGACTCCCTTTTCTGTGAAGAAATTTTTCCTAATATCTAATCTAAACCTCCCCTGGCGCAGCTTGAACCCATTTCCTCTCGTCCTATCGCTAACTACTTGGGAGAAGAGACCAACACCCACCTCACTACAACCTCCTTTCAGGTAGCTGGAGAGAGCGATAAGGGCTCCTCTCAGCCTCCTCTGCTCCAGGTTGAATAACACCAGTTCCCTCAGCCGCTTCTCATCAGCCCTGTGCTCCAGACCCTTCACCAGCTTTGCTGCCCTTCTCTAGACACGCTCCAGCACCTCAATGTCCTTCTTGTACTGAGGCGGCCAAAACTGGACACAGTATTCCAGGTGCGGCCTCACCAGTGCTGAGTACAGGGGGAAAATCACTTCCCTGCTCCTGCTGGCCACACTATTCCTGATACAAGCCAGGATGCTGTTGGCCTTCTTGGCCACCTGGGCACACTGCTGGCTCATGTTCAGCCGGTTGTCAACCAACACCCCCAGATCCTTTTTGGCCAGGCAGCTTTCCAGCCACTCTTCCCCAAGCCTGCAGCGTTGCATGGGGTTGTTGTGACCGAAGTGCAGGACCCGGCACTTGGCCTTGTTGAACCTCATACAGCTGGCCTCGGCCCATCAGTCCAGCCTGTCCAGGTCCCTCTGCAGGGCCATCCTACCCTCCAGCAGATCGACACTCCCACCCAACTTGGTGTCATCTGCAAACTTACTGAGGGCACAATTAAGCCCCTCGTCCAGATATGATATGTTTGTGTTCATACAGATACTGGTGATAGCTTTCCAGTGGGCTCCATGAACAGTATAGAGAGAGAAGCATTTTTCTCTGCCTGTTACTTTCATGACTGTGTATATGTGAATATGTGTGTGTTCTTTTTATAATCTTCTTGTATTAATAACATTTGCTGTCCAGGAAAGAAGTAAGATGACTCCTACACTGTAAAATTACTACTTTTGACTAGAGTTTCAAAAACAAAGAACAAAAATCCTGCTTTCTTCTTCAAGGAGCTTACTACCAAAGAATATGATAACATGGAGTGCATAGTAAAAAAATAAGTTGGATTTCAGGTGGAAACAATGAGGAAACAATAGGTTTTTAATGCCAACAATATTGTATCACACATCTGGCAGGAGGTAGGTCTCTGCTTTATGTATCAGAGTTCATGCAAGATCTTGTGGCTATGTACCTCATTGTGAAAATTACGTTCCAAACTCAAACTTTTCTTTAGGAATATCAGTGATAAAGAAATGACAAAATATATGACAACAATGGCAAGTCTTTTGATGAATATCCTCAAGATTTAAAATAGCAATACGAGATGACATATGCCAATGCTGATTCATTTTACCCTCCATCATTACTCTGTCATGATGTAGCATATCAGTCAATGGAAAAAAGATATATAGGACCATTTTACAGCTGATCAGATTGATCCGATTGATTGACACATATAGAATCACTGACCATGTTATGTCTGATGGGTCAACATTTGTCTGACTGTCAGTTTTATTGTGTATGCTATCGATGCGATTGAATCCCAGGGCTCTCTGCATATTAGTGAACACAGTGTGCTGTACTTTGAGGAGAAGTGAAAACTAGAAAACAAAGAAATGAAAAGAGAAAATAAGAAAAGATCTTCCCTGTGTATTAGCTGCTCAGCACATGCAAAGATAGATGGCATGTGTCTTGGATAAGTGCCCAAGCTGAAAATCTGCCACTCTGGAGTTCTCGCAGTATAAGCAGTGAAGTACAAGAAGTAAATTAAGAAATAAGAGTTACGCAGTCCAAATGCACACCAGCATATACAATGGTTACTGTTTCCTAATGATCATCTATGTGTTTGGGAAAGGTTACAAGAGAGAAAGTTGTTGGCTGTCAGATTGAGCAGGCAGCATCTGCACTGTACTTAAGAATAGCCGAGCTGATCCGAGTGCTGCACATAGCTGGGATTTCTTCCCTCCCTCTCCCCCAAGAACGGACAAATTTCCCCTTTCTGGGTGAACAAAACACATTCCTTCTGTGCTTGGAGAGGAACTCTACTCTCTGTAAGCTGATGTGCTTTACATTTTCTGCTCAGGTATGTCTCACTGTGTAATTATAGTTTGTCCCTGTCTTAGACATTATTAGTCTGGGTTTGTGATGCTCCTTCGGAATATCTCAGAAAGTAGAAAATGGTGTGAAAGATTCATGAGCCTGTAGAACAATAACAATTTTACAAAATTATTCCTGTCTGATCCTTCCAGGGTTTGATCTTGTTATTAAAAACTACATGACCATTTTCATTACAAGGCAAGCTATGCAACATCAAACACGTAAAATCTTCAGGCCCACTGAGCTACACAGACTGAGGCTCACTGCAGAGTTGTAGATGGCCAAGACTTGAAAATGTGAGATAGATGCCTCCATTTTAAGATGTGATAAGATAGCTAAAAACACCGTAAGATATGTAAGAAAGGCCAGTTTCTGGAGTATAAAGAAATTGCTGATTATGAGGGTGACAGGTTAAGTGATTGAAAACAGGGACATTTTGACTCATCTGCAATATCAGGAAATTTTTACCATGTACGTTTCTTCCAAAAATGAGTCAGCTAAGACAATTTATATAAGCTACATTTTAAAATATATACATAATGTTTCTTGCACATGTGCATTTTAAAAGATCGTATAAAGACCATTGTAAGAGATTTCCCAGTTCCTTCCTAAAAGGCTACTATGAAGACAGACAACACATTTCTCTTGAGAGCTTTAAAATCCACAGACAAGTTTTCATAGATTCATTTTACTTTCTCTCCCACAAGGTAACTGAGTAGCATTTTTTTTAATGTATGTGAAGAATCTTCACTGTCAGACGTGTATCAGAAGAGAAGACATAGGTGATCATCTAGCAACAAAACGTACTGTCTAGGACAAAGTAGATTCTTGAAGTTTCATTATCAGTCTTTGGACATGATATATTAGATACGTGGCCCCGCTTTCCCTACCCAGGGTATATTTAGAATTATAAAGTGATATATTCATTTTGTTTGGAAGATGTCTCAGGAAGAAGTCTGGTTCAACATCCTGCTCAAAACAGTAGCATTGTATAATCATACTCATTTTATAGGCAACTGATTACAAATCCTGCAGTCTAGTTCCCAAGCATTGTTCTTGAGTCCCATAGAGGTGTCCCTTTAACAATGATCGTGGTAATTCCTGTTATAATTAATTTGCAGTTACACAGAGTTTAGCTGAAAACAAAGTCAGAGAAATAATGACTCTGGAAGAGTAAAAACAACACTTAAGTGTTGCCAGTTAATGATAGTCGCTGCTATATAACTTCACCCCAATATACAAAGTTAGGACATTTCAAAAGAAAAGCGTAATTAAAAAGACATATAAATAATCTAGGCTCCTGAAGACAACAGCAGCTGCTAAGGCACTGTTTCAGTAGATCTGTATAGTGAAAGAACATCACTGAAGTCTTCAGCACCAAACAACACAGTCTGTAAAGCTGCTTTCAAACACCAGGAGCTTACAGCTGTCCACGGCTATGCTCTGGGCCAAAAGGTCCACATACTGGTCACAAGGTTAATGAGCTCTGTGCTGGTTATCCATGCCAGCAGCTAATACATTCCTGTCAGCAAGCTAAATTACCAATGAGAAGATAAAATAACAAGTGGCAAGTGCAACATCACCCTCTTGCCTCCTAAAAAACTAAGAAAAAATGTTTTCACTTCCATAATGAAAAATCTAAGTTTTAAAGTGAGTTTGACCAAGAGATGGTCTAGAGCTTCTGCCACGCTATTAAAATGTTTGTCAAAAAGACAAATGCTTCGTGGAAAAGCAATTAGCAAATCCTTGATTTTTACAGGAGTCATTTTCATCTCTGATAGACCTGAATCAAAGGAAGAGAATGCGACGATGGTATATCGGACCAGGAAGAAAAGCATGAGTAAGTCATAAGAAAGGAAATTATTGTTTTTCATTGGTTTCAAGGGTTTGTCACTGTCAATTAAGGTAGTTTCACTTTAGCTGTAGGTTTGCTTGTTAATCAAAGCCTTCTCTTCTGCAAACTCTCTACGGAGTGTTAAAGAGCGTTTCTCTCCAACAGAGGTTTGAAATCAGCTGAAAATAACGATTGCTCCTGGCTCACACAGAGCAGATTTATTTTTAAGAAAGATGAGCTGGTCCTGAAAGCGTGGTAATAGCTGTCCCTGACCATTTTATTTATAGAAACACAATTCAATTTGTTTGAATGATTACTTATTAAATATATCGGTGATTAGCTAATGTGTCCCTTACCTTGCAACATAAAGACAAAGCATTCATATCAAAATCAACTGTCAAATACTCTTTCATACAACACTCTGAAAAACAGATAATCAACTAGCAAAGCAAAAGTTGATCTTACTTGATTTTATTTCCATTTATTGTGTTGAGTACCTTACCATAGGTACCTTTTTACTTTCTGTCATGTGTACTTGGACAACTATCACTGTCTTTAAACACAGAGTTGCATTTTTTTTTTCAGTTTAGATGCTGAGCTGATTTAACAAAGAAGGTTTCAACTTTCCCATTATTTTAACCGAGGGGTTCCCTGTCTGAAGCCCTTCCCCAATTTAAGATCTGCTCCATATTCATTAAAGTCTATGGAATCACCTTTATTTAATCCATTAAGCAGTCAATCAAAAGTATTATAAATAATTTCTTGTTGGATTTTTTGAGTTCTTGGTCTGATGATGTTCTCAGTAGATGTACAAGCTGTGTATGAACATGTATTCATATGCAGAGCATATAGCAAATGTCTAAAACAGCATGAAGGCTCAGAGGTTTCTTCCCATAAAGCACTCATTGAGTGTAAACTTAGGTAGGAGTCATCACCTTGATTTTCAGAGAATTTAGGCCTGAATACCACTTGGTTGTGCCCAAAATTTCTCCTTTCCGAACCCTATCTCAGTTGTCTGGAGAAACACCCATTCCCAGTATCTGAACTTTTTTCATTCAATTTCCCTTTTAACGTATCTGTTCAAACATAAGTGTTTCTGACCTTCTCAGAAGTAACTGGATCTGGAATTTGTTCTCGTCTAGGTCCTTTGGTGATTCATAAACTCAGGACTACCTCAGCAAAGGACATGCTCAGGAAGGATTTTAGAAGTTATACTTTACCAGCTCTGAACACTGATAAGAATAACGTAGCAGTGCTCTTTTAACCACTAAGTTACAAAGTCCCTTGAAACCGAAGGAATCTTTCAGCTATTTTCAAATTACTTGAATCAGACCCCTTAAGCAGAAGTCACCAGTAGCACTGTTTCTGCCTGAGAAAAACGTCTCTTGAGATTCATTTGGGTGCATCTCCATTACTTCAGAATGGGACAGAGGCACAGTTTGTTTCTTTTAAGTAGTCTATGCATTTTATTCAGCTTTTTCTTTTTAATACTCACTCTGATTTAACTTTTTAGTGTTGTATGATAACTAGCAGAATGTCAAAATCAGAATTAACATGGATGATATAATATATGATCTGCTATGTTTATATGCTGCTAAGGTGAAACATTTTCCTGGCACTTTGGTAAATATTCTCCATTAAACAAATCTGTGTATAAAGACAAAGGAAAAAAAATACTTAATATTAAATAACCTTTTCAGGGCAATGTAGTGGCTCATCAAACTATTCTGTAGCTGAACTGTTTGAAAACTGTTATGAATGCACGGGGATAGCTAGTCTTTAGAAAGATTTAAAAAAAAAAAAAGCAAATATTAGAATTTAATTCAATTTCTCCATTGAAATCTTCTTTAAATCCTTCCCCCCACCCCCATGTAATTGCTGGCTTTTCTTTGTTACGCTAAGAATAGAGATGGCTTTCCAGGGCTTTATTCAGATACAAGGATAACCATTCATTTAAGTATTGGACATGGGTCATCCCTTCCCCTCAAGACAGTACCTGCTCAGAAGTCTCTTAAGTGCTTAATTCAGGTGGACTGTATATTGTTGTACCTAAAACCAAAAGCAGGATCTTCTGTTTCTAATGGACACATGGCAGGAATTGTTCCCTCCTCCTTAACCCCCAGTATTACAAGTGAGAGATTTGTTTGCTGTGTGAAAACTAAGAAATACCAGCTCTTATGTTTTTAATCTACTATTACGTTCAACTTTCTATCAGTCCCACCCTGATATATCCATTTTCCACTCCCCTTTCTCCTACGGTTATGTACCTTGGAAAAGGAAAGGAAAAGTGATTCAGCTTATCACAAAGTCTCAGACCACAGTTCAACCACCTCTTCTAAACTGCAGAGAACTGACAGTGGACCGTTTAGTATAGAGATTATACATTAAAGTGGTGGCAGCTGATTTAAAACATTTGCATTTCATGACCTAAAGCTGTTTTCTTACATGATATCCATTCTAATAGAAGATAATGTCTCACAGTAACACTTTATCCAAAGCCTACTGGAATCTACAGAGGTGTTTTCACTGATTCATTAGATTTTGAGTAAGGACACAGCAGCCTAGTTGAAGAAATACCAAAACCTCATCTCTAGCCACCATAAAATATGCCTAAATAGGGATCAGTTCTTTTCTAAATAGGGAAGGACTTCTGAATCTGAACCCAAAACCTTTTCAAAGTATTAAGTGGACTACATCATGTTACCCTTCAAATGAATTCTCAGTGACTGAATTGTTGTTTTGTTGTGGTGTTGTATTCTCAAACTGGAAAAATTCTACCCGTTTTACTTTCAAGTACTTACATCAAGCTGAGATTCTTCAACATTTTTGTACAACTCATGAAGAAAGAAAAGAGAAATGAGTCTCTTGAAGATCGCTGAATGGCACATAAACCTGGAACTCATTTCCTATTTGGTGTCAGTGTATAAAGGACAGTAGCAAAATCCTGTAATATTTCTGCTGTACATTTATCACTGTGTGGGAAAAACTCTTGAGAACTGAGGAAAGATTAAGAGTAGTTATACATACAAAGAGATTAGTAAAACTTCTGGTGCAGCTAAATACAGAGAAGGTGAGCACTACATCTTTGTTCACAGCCCAGGGATGTTGACATAAATCTTGCCACTATCTTCAGCTGGCTTTAGAACACCAAAATGTTAACCACAAGTTTATGTAACAGAAAGGAAAATCAACCAAATAGCTTCTCAGACATTCAGTCAGACTGATCCAGCCACTCACAGAATATTAAGAAGAGCACAGTCACCTTTTCAATTTATTTTTTAACATAGAGTGTCATATTATTGATTCTTTAGATTATTGCTTTAAAAGAATTACTCTCAGAATTTGTTTCTTTTTACCTTCTTTTGAAAGTCTGATATTCTCAAGTGGATAATGACAAGACAGGTGCACAGTGTATTTTTATGCATTTTGCAATTACTGAATTGATTTTTGTAAAGAGCTGCTTTTGGAGCAACTGTGCATCAGTTTTGAAATGTACAATATTTATCAGAGATTGGGCTTTACTTTATTTTTATACATTTCAAGAGACTTGACAGCAGTAATCTCTATCTCATAAAGAGATCTTCTTGACCCTAAAGTTCTCCACAGGTTTTGTAGCTATATCAATGTGCTATTAAACAGGATTTGGAGCAGGCTTCATCTGCTTTGGGTCTGGAGGCTTGCAAAGGCTAGGTGGTTTGCATTTCTCTTCTCTGGAGCCTTCTGGAAACCCATGCAGTCACTCTGTTTCACAGCACACACACCTGATCTCATTCAGGCTATCTTTTTGCTAAGCAGCTTTATCTGGTGACAAGGGTCAAGAAGAAATGCTGATACCTCTCTCATAGAATCATAGAATCATAGAATCGTTTAGGTTGGAAAAGACCTTTAAGATCATCCAATCCAACCATTAACCTACACTACCAAGTCCACCACTAAACCAATTAAGGACAGAGGAGTAATTTCTTGTTTCCTGGCTTGGTGGCTGGATTATTTTTTAATGCAAGTAAAAACTAGGAATTATTGAAGTTGGAAAGGATCTCTAAGATCATCATTCCAACCATCAACCCAACACCACCATGCCCACTAAACCATGTCCCAAAGTGCCACGTCTACCCATTTTTTGAACCCCTCCAGGGATGGTGACTCCACCACCTCTCTGGGCAGCCTGTTCCAATGCTTGACTACCCTTTCTGTGAAGAAATTTTTCCTAATATCCAATCTAAACTTCCCCTGGTGCAGCTTGAACCCATTTCCTTTCATCCTATTGCTAACTACCTGGGAGAAGAGACCAACACCCACCTCACTACAACCTCCTTTCAGGCAGTTGCAGAGAGCAATAAGGTCTCCCCTCATCCTCCTCTTCTCCAGGCTAAACCACCCCAGTTCCCTCAGCCGCTTCTCATAAGACCTGTGCTCCTGACCCTTCACCAGCTTCATTGCCCTTCTCTGGACACGCTATGCTCAATGCTATCAATGTTTCTCCCATTTTAGAGGGCCTCAGTTTTTCCATATTTCATCCTGAACTTTGGCTTTGCACTGTATGGCAGTGTCTAATACAGTTGGTCAGGAATAGATACAGAAAACAAGTCAGGGAAATCCCTATGATTGGTCCAACAGCTGCTGTAGAGCAAGAAATTCAGCAAATGGCTACTTAAATCCATTTAAATTTTATTATTTATTTTTAACATGGGGTCTAGTGGAGGAATAGAGACTGACTTCTTCACACTATTAGAAGATCCCTCTTGGTTGACTCTCTTGAGGGATGAGAGTTCTTGCAGAGGGATCTAGATAGACTGGAACATTGGGCAATCATCAATAGCATGAAATTTAATGTGAACAAATGCCAGATTCTGCACCTGGGACAGAGTAATACTGGACACAAGTATAAATTAGGAGAGGAGAGGCTTGAGAGCAGCCCTGCAGAATGGGATCTGGGGGTGCTGGTTGACAGCAGGCTCAGTATGGGTCAGCAGTGTGCCCTGGCAGCCAAAAGGGCAAACAACATCCTGGGGTGCATCAAAGACAGTCAAGAAATTCACTGGCAACACTGATCTCTCTTTGAGAATTCAAACAGAGAAAACATACCTTCAGATACAAGCAGACCTTCAAATGTAGGTCATCATATAGAAACCTGAATCTCTATGACCCATTTTACTGGTATGGCTGAGGATATTCCTTTTTGGAGGCTAGCATGTGTAAGAAGGTGACAGGGATGACACCATATCATTCTGCTTTTGAAAATCTAGCCACCTGGTGAAATATCTGTTTGAAGTATACATCTGACTAAACATGGCTTCCTGCACAAGTCTGCCAAAGTCTGTGAAATTTTAGTGGCATACTGCTCATGCTAATCACAGCGCTGGTCAGTTGGGACTGGAATTGATATGTAGTGCCACTAACGGAACTGCATAAATTCATACCAGCCCAGAGCTGCCACGTTAAGACCATTGCCTCCTCCTCCCTGAACACATGCAAAATGCATGTAAAGTTCAATCATTTTCTGATAAATCACTCTCATAAGACTTACAGAAACGTTGGTGTTTGTGAATAAAAAACATGAGCAGTTCTACACAAACAGATACATGAAGAAAATAAGCAGATGATGTTAATTCTTAGAAAGCATTAGAGATGTAGTATGAGGCAAAAAGTATGAGGCAAAAGAACATGACAAGAGCCGTCCTGTATTACAGTGACACAAGCATCATAATATGATGCAGCTTTTGAAGTATAAAGAGAAAATGTCTCTTCTTTGCACAATAGAAAAGATCTGACAAGATTTATGTTTAACCTGAATATAGTGAGACAGAGAGAAGCATGGACAAAGAGGTGAAGTAACAAGAGCCTAGGAACAAACAGGTGCGTGATTTGGGCTCCCTTACCTTAGTTATGCACCACATGTTCAGCTCCGACACATGTGCACCAGCTATTTACTCATATTGTACCAGATGACTCCACCACTTGTTTTCAGGAAAGTAATTTGTTCAACTCAATTACTGTAGTCAGCCACTAGATAGTTTAAATTACGTATCATCTGTCTCTTATGCAAAATTCTCACTTCATTTGTCTCTTTGATTGTTTCAGATGCCACTTTGTCATACAGGAGATAACATAAAAAGCATCAGACAGCATTTATCAAATATCACAATTTCTAGGTCTGATGATGTGCAAATTGGACTCACATTCTGGGAGAGGAAAGGTGATCTTGGGGATAAGACTCTGTCCTGCAATTTGGGAGCTGTATATTCATTTCTTTGACCTAATAATAGCTGATTGCATAGTTTTCATTTGAGCATCTGCAAAGTAGCTACAGTACAACACCATTCCAGTTCTTTTACTTGAAATCTCTGCTGAAAAAAATGGGTCTCAACTGCAAGTTTAGAGAGGAGCACACATTACAGAGCCATTCTGCTTGTGGAAGATCAAATTTTAATGGAGATGAGTAAGGTATCACAATAAATAAAGGTACAGTGACACAAAGACGGTCTGGAATTTATTTATCTAAGAAAGATAAGTAGTTTAAAACAGGAATTTTTCTTAAAAAGAAAATTGTTGTTGATATAGGTCTATACATCTGTCTGCAAATTTAGTACATAGTATTAAGTGGTACTTACCATTAGGGCAGAAATAAATTCTTTTGCACAACCCACTCCCTTAGACAAATTACTTTTTGTCATTATTTAGGTAATTCAGCCCTGCAACACATTATCTTTACTCCTGCATGAGAGAATTGAGACACACAATTGTGCTTGCTCTCTCCACAGAAATACCAGTATTACTATACTCCATAAGTTTTCTGCTCTCTGGAGGAATTAACTGTCTTGAATCCAAAGGGAAAGAAATATCATAAGCTACAAAGTATTTGTTGTCTTGGGATGAATTTTTCATGCCCTTGGATCACTGACCATGATGAATCAAGTGGAACAGAACAAGAGATCAAGTGCCAGCAAAAGTGAGAAGCACAGCAAAGTGATGTCAATGTCAGAAAATATGTCTGCTCCATGACGCACTGACTCATCTTTCAACAAACTCTCTAAATATGCTGATACCATTTTGAAACTGTTGACTTAACTTGCTTCAGTGAAACTATGAATATCAAGTACCTACCTGGTTAAGAATTCTCTGCCTGAACGCAAGCAAAGCAAAGCCTTGCAGCCTCTCAGCTTCCTTCAATGCTACATTTCTGGAAAACTTAGCTACCATGTGATTAAAAATATTTCTTAAAGAGATGTAGTCTGTGATGCTGCTTCTCCCTTATGAGATCCTTAGCAGTGTGCCCAGGTGGCCAAGAAGGCCAACAGCATTCTGGCTTGTATCAGGAATGGTGTGGCCAGCAGGAGCAGGGCAGGGATCGTCCCCCTGTACTTGACACTGGTGAGGCTGCAACTGGAATACTGTGTCCAGTTTTGGGCCCCTCAATACAAGAAGGACATTGAGGAGCTATAGCATGTCCAGAGAAGGGCAACAAAGCTGGTGAAGGGTCTGGAGCACAGGGCTGATGAGGAGCAACTTAGGGAACTGGGGTTGTTTAGCCTGGAGAAGAGGAGGCTGAGGGGAGACCTTATCGCTCTCTACAACTACCTGAAAGGAGGTTGTAGTGAGGTGGGTATTAGTCTCTTCTCCCAAGTAACAAGTGATAGGATGAGAGGAAATGGGCTCAAGCTGCGCCAGGGGAAGTTTAGATTGGATATTAGGAAAAAATTCTTCACGGAAAGAGTAGTCAAGCATTGGAAGAGGCTGCCCAGAGAAGTGGTGGAGTCCCCATCCCTGGAAGTGTTCAAAAAAAGGGTAGATGTGGCACTCTGGGACATGGTTTAGTGGGCATGGTGGTGTTGGGTTGATGGTTGGAATTATGATCTTAGAGTTCCTTTCCAACTTTAATGATTCCTAGTTTTTACTTTTCATTAAAACTAATCCAGCCACCAAGCCAGGAAACAAGAGATTACTACTCTACCCTTAATTGGTTTAGTGGTAGACTTGGTAGTGTTAGGTTAGTGGTTGGACTGGATAATCTTAAAGGTCTTTTCCAACCTAAACGATTCTATGATTCTATGAAATTTGCAGCAATATAGATTTTATAAAATATTCTAAGGTACGTACTGCAGAAAAAATTAACACTCCCTAAATAATAATTGATTCACAGTTTTGTCATGTGTAGAAGCTAAAGTGTTTCAGTTGGAAAATGGGTGAAGATAAGATTGCAGGAGGACAGCAATTGCTTACTGTTTACTTCACTGAAAATAAAAAAGTCATAAATTGAACTTGCTTTAATAAAAGTGAAATGTAACTGAAAGCTTCACCCATGGGCATGTTGAAGGCTACTGTATTGGCCAGCATTGATACCAGAACAGGGAACTCTGAAGTTAAATTCATCAGTCTTCATGAGCTAAAAGGTACAAGCTCTTTAGACTGGGGACTGAAAAAATCTCACACACCCAGTGGACTAATGGCTGAGGAAGACACACACAACACTAACCACCTGACTACACATTTTCAATTTAGAGGGGAGCATTATCATCACTGAAATTATAGACGGTTTTAACAGAGGAAAAATACCTTCAAACAAATTTAAGTGAAGCCATCATATATATCTGATATAAAAAAGAGGAAACATTGCTAAATTCTGCAATAATATGAACTGGTACTGAATACAACAATTTATTATGTTCAAGAACTCTCCACGTCAATTACAGCCATCCATCCCTACCAACATTTGGATTCTGGTTATTACCACCTATCCTTTGAAAACTAGTCATCCTGGTTGCCTAGTCATCCAGGCTTCTCAAGCAACGGAAAGCATTCAGTATCTCTAGGATTGTCCACCCCGCTCCATTGACTACAGAAAGACCCTACATATCTAGAGTCAGATAATGTTTTCAGAAGCTGAAATTAGGCAAGAGAAATTTTAGCACTGTTACCTAAATTTCTCCCCACAGAGTCTCCTGGGTGCTTCTTTCTGGGAAATCCCAGAGCTGCCTGAATCTTGAACACCTAATTAAGTCTTTCACATTTAAGACTATCAAGGTTTAAAATAAACTATTATTTGTCTTTTGGAGTTTCAATTTGGGAGAAATTCTGAGAGATGAGGAATAATATTGGGCCCTGCCCAAAACACAGCCAAGAAGAAGCTGGCTGTGCCTCCCCATCTGCTTAGTAATTCAGTAGTTGTGGCAAGTAGGCATTCAAAGTCCCTCTTCTGTTTGAGGAGATATACACTAATTTCACTGATTTCTTAGTTTACCAAAATGTATTACAGACTCTCTTTCTTTGAATCATTATGTCTAGCTGTGACATCTTTACAGAAGTTATCTTAGTGCTTATCACATTTATCCTAATTTGCTTACTGAGATGACATAGAGTCTGAAGAAATTGCTGGATAAAGTTCAAAGAACTTGTCACTTAGTACCAGTCACAGAACTACGCTGCACATGATGACCCCTTGTGGCTTAAATATCTACTAAGATGTATAATTTAATAGGTTTAAAAAAGTATTCTGCATTTGAAGGTCAGAAAGTGTATTACCTACAAAGGAAGGCAAATACCTCTGGTCTCATTTTACAGACGGGAAACAGAAGCAGAGAGATGGGGTGTATGCTAGACCACAAAACAGTATAAAATATGGAAATCAGGTAAAAGGCTAAGATTCTGTGTTCCAATGCAAGTTTTTGCCATTAGAAAATTAGTGGCAATGTGGCCCCATGTTCCAGTGTCAGGGGTTTAGGAGGCTTAGACCAGAAAGATATTTACATTTACTCATATATTACGCTTGCTATACCTTGCTGACTTCCACCAGCACATTCATCAGCTGCCACAACAATAATACCAGTGATTTAATTGCTACACATCATGCAGCTTACATTTCTTTTTATTTCTAAGTAAATGGTGAGATCATTAATCATACAGATTTATGTATTTAAAAACTGAAAATTAAAATCCAGCCACCGATTTATGGCTGTCTGGGGACTACTAGGTCACTCAAACTTCTTGTGTCTTTTCAATGTCCAAAAACTAACAAACAGATACGCATTTTTTAAAAATATGTATGAAGCAAGATAGCAACAGGGGAAAGAACACAGAAATACACAGCCTTAAGCTACAGTCATAAGCAGTACATTAGATCAGGTGAAATAGTGAAGAAAATAATTTTATTTTTTAGTTTTGTATTCGTTTATTGCGTTTATGTCTCTCAAATTAACTTAACTGAAAGAAACAGGGACAACACCTCATCTGCCTTTAATAACTTGCACTTCAGTCAGTCTTGTCCACAGCATAGTTCAATACTGACTACTGGGATTGGTAGGAACGTGCTAAAAATCTTTGGGAATCACCATTCAGAACTGTCCATTCCCTGCCTCAGAGCAGAGATAAAGATTCACCAGGAATCCTGACGAGGCCAATAAACTACCACGCTTTGAAAAATACCACCTGGGCATTGAGAACTGCAGCCAGCATCACAGAGATGACGAGAGCCACAGTGTGAAGGCAGCACTGCTGTCCTGCTCTAGTGTCGACCCTGCATAGCACCAAAATTGCCTGGAAGACTGCTGCTGACCCATTCCACCATCTCAGCTGTTCTGCAGTGTGTCTCATTTCTGCACGTGGTTGATATTGGCTCCAAGTTACTGAGCTGTAATAGAACAGCTAAACTGAATAGTCTTAGACTTCAAAAGAAGTTTGATTTCCCAGACTGACTTCCAAATACTGTGTTGTAGGGAGAATCCTGAGACTGAGAACTAAAGACCTGGTGTGGAAGATGACTGCAGTACTGGTCGGTGCTGACCTGCAGTATGGTCTTCAACAGATTCCCTCCAGGAAAGATAGTTCAAAGTGATTTGAGTCTCCTTGGAACTATAGGTACTTTAGCAGTGGCACCAAATGCTAGGGGTACTGACCCATCTCTTGCCAATGATGATTCAATGATGCTATAAATATGGCATTCCTCATGTCAACTGCAAAAAAATAAGTAGTATGCCATAAACTTCCTCTTGTGTGAAAAAGCTAAAAGAACTCTGTAAGCACCTTAGCATCTGACCGTAAGACTCAACTGGATTCAATGCTAGTGCTCCCCAGGAACATGTGAAGCAGCCGCACTGCAAATATTTCTAAACCACTGTGTGTGCACTGCAGAGATGACCTACAAATAAACCATACATGTGCAAGGTGTACAGCGGAAATACCTCCATGCCACCAAGTTGTCCATCTATAGTTAGATTTTAACTGAGATGTTTCTAAGAAAAATGAGGAAACAAAGAAACAGCAGGTAGTTTTTCAACAGCCAAATTGTAAACAAGGAGAAAAGAGAAGGAAAATAATGATGGCCCCCATTGGCTTTGTGGCCTCCAATAGCAACTGAACAAAATACAAGAGCATGGCGGTACCAACATATGGTTAAAATTATATAAGCATGATGTCAGAGACACAAACTACAAAGAACAATTAAATCTCCTTCACTCCTTTTCAGGCTATAAATTGCTGTACTGGCTCTGACTGGGATGGAGTCAATTTTCTTCATAGCAGCCCATATGGTGCTAAGTTTTGGATTGACGACTAAATCAGTGTTGATAACTCACCAATATTTTGGCTATTGCTGAACAGTGCATACACAGTATCAAGATTTTTTCTTTTTCCCACTCTGCCCCCAGCGAGTAGGCTAAGGGTAGGCAAGAAACAGGGAGGAGACCCGGCTGAGGCAGCTCATCCAAACTGACCAAAGAGATATTCCGTATCATATGACATCCTGCTCGGAAATAAAAGCTCAAGGACAGTAGGAGGAAGCAGGGTTTTGGTTATGGCACTTGTCTTCCCAAGTAACCATTACATGTGCTGAGGCCCTGCTTTCCAGGAAGTGGCTAAAAATCTGTCTGCCAATGGGAAACTGTAAGTAAATTCCTCATTTTTCTTTGCTTGTTCAGGCAGCTTTTTCTTAAGCTATTAAACTATAATCTCAAGCCACAAGTGTTCTCACCTTCCACTTTCTCATTTTCCTGTGCGCAGAGAGTGAGCAAGCTGCTCGGTGGGTGTTTGGTTGTTTGCTGGGGTCAAGCCACCATAATTGCTTGCCCAAGCACTTACGTCTTAAGCTTTAGAAGGTTTTTTTGTAACCCAGGAACATTTATCCTGCTAGCTATTCTCTTCTATAATGTATCAAACTCCAAACATGCTGGAGGTTCTTTGTCCTTCAAATTCTGTTATAAATTCTGTTATAATAACTGCCAGATACAAGACTATTTGACACTTCTCCCCAGACCTACAGAAATTACTGGAGTAATTCCTACATATTGCCCTCTCTCTGCTCCATCCCTTTTAACCATGTGCTACTTTAACCCTTTTAATACAGATACTTGAGTGTGTAGGGTAGAAATAGGGGTCAAGGCATTCTGTGGTAATTTCAAAGACACAGTTAGGAACATATGCAGATTTCTTTCTTCAGCTGCGTAATTTTTCCCTGTTTCCCCCCACACACACTCCTGTGTGAATGGTGTCCCCATTAAGATGCATTCATTTGGATGGAACTCTCAGTATAAAGAAAAAGAGCTGTATTCTTTCTGCTCTACTGCTAAGGTCAAGCAAAGAGTCTGCGTTAAGCTGTCAGTTTTCTTTGTGATATGTAAGGCAGCACAGAACACAAATTGCATTTCCACTCTCTCTTCAGCTCTTCTTTTAAACACCACAATACTGACAGTAATCACTGAGCTGAACAGATATGACACAGAAGACACTGACGGAACAAATAAAGCCCATCCTATCTTGGTTTTCCAGTGTTAAAGTAAACAAATATGTATTTGGTTATCAGTTTAGCTAGAGATGGTTCTGAAGATATGTAAGTTTTTAGCACTGTGCCATTGTGGGAAACTCATCATATGTTAAGCATCCTGAAATTAATATAAATATCGAAATAAATTAGAAATATAAAAAATTTAAAATGGGAACAGAACAACTATTTCACAATAGATTATCAATCTAAGCCCTTCAACACTGCCATATTCCTGGTAAAATATTTCATTAGCAAGGAGTACATTTAAAGTAAGTTTATGAGAAAGATAAAAAGAATTTTGAAAGATAGCATGGGCTCCACACACTGTACTAACATAAACAGGTGGTATTTTACATTTCCCACATCCCTCATAAATTCTACCATATGCTTGAAGGGAAAGCCTGCAAGAAAAAGGACAGAAAAGTGGGAGGAAGGAATTAGAACTCAGAAGCAAGTAATTCTATCACCAACCTCTTAATGATTTTTTAGCAACCCATTACACACTAAACCTGAAAAGACTTATTCATGGTATTTGTCTATGGCATTGAAATTGAACCGTAAGCCAGGGAAACCTTTGATTCCCTCAGGAATTTTCATCAGAGTGCAAGATGTTATTCTGTCTACTTAGGTCATTTCCTGAACAATCATGTCTACTACAGCCTATCATCTAATCTGTTCCCAATCCACATCCTGCTATTTGTTGTGACTAAATTAACATCACTGGTGCCAAAGATATTCCCATGAGTTCCAACCCTGTAAACTATTCACTGCCTACAGTTTTTATCAACTTCATTTAGATACTCAGAGTCAGGAAGGGAACAGTGAAAAATTTCTTGGAACAAAAATGTTCATTTCTGCATTTTTTTTCTGCTTATAGACAAGGCAAAATATACTTAATTCACAAGCTTATTAATGTATTTGAATTACACCATCCTAGAGTATCCCAACATACAAAACCGGTTTAACTAATATGTGAAACTTAATATACTAATATTCACCTAGCAGGTACAGTAACGTTTTAGACACATACGATGCAGCTTCGCAAACTAGTTTGACCCATAGTTCTTTTTATGTAAACGACACTGAGGAATAAAGGCTTTCAATCACCAAATAATTCTATTCTTTATATATATTGTTACTGTCAATCAGTAGAAGTCATTATCTCACTGAGTTTTGCAGAGCTTTCTGTAATTCTTTGAGTAACGCATTGGCACTAACAACTATTTTCCTTAAAGAGTGAAAATGTGTGTTACTTTACACTTAAATAAACCTTACATGAGTATGTTTCAATGATATGTGTATTTAAATCTGTTTATAGTCACTGGCACTTTGTTTTGATTTTTCCTCCTACCACCATTTGTCCACATTTGATTATAGGGAGGTAGTTGTTTGTTTATAGGCAAGTGTGATGAGCGGTAAAAGCTAGGGAATGAGAGCGAAGGTAACAGCTGGGTCACAAAGAATAAGAGCAAACATACAGAAATACATATATTTTTGCTTTGCAACTTGACATTTTTCCCAGATCAGTGAAAAACAGAACTTGCTTTTATTTCCTGGTAGTGAGTGAAATACATGTCTAGTACCACTGTGATTCATTATTTTATTTGAGATTTTGCTGTGTGGATGGATCTAATTTTTCAAAGAACAGAGGAGAGTCTGACAAACGCTGGGCTTCCCACCGATTTCACTAGGTGCTAGCTATTGCTAAGCTAGGGCCCACAAATTCCTCTCAGTTCTGGATGATTGTAAGAACGCTACACAGGAAAAGCACTGCTTTGCCTAGCACCCCAGAAATTTATATTAATGTTTGATTTACACAGCCTTGTCCATGGCTGAGGCAACCTTCTACAGCACCTGAAGAGTTGGGACAAAAAGGGCCTTGCCAAGAAGATTTGTGCTATTGCCTGTCCAGCTTCCTATTCTAGAAAACCAGTGTGTGAGAAACACGGGTAAGAAGTCACAGAGGTAAGAGAAAGATGCACTAAGGTGACCTCTGTATACTTTTTGGCCACCAGTACCTGCAGAAGGTGTTGGGGCATAACCATGGGCCAAGTAGCATCGAGTAGGGTAAGCACAATGAAAAGACAGCATCTGAAACCAATGTTCTCTGCAGTATGAACTACTGCCCTTTCCTTCTATCCCTTTACTCCCTTACCATTGCTTTCACTCATCTTTGCCTAGTTTTCTGTTTTCTCAGTCTTTTTCCTATGCCTCTGTTTTTTCTAATGTCGTCTTCTCTATTATTGGTTGTTCACCTGTTACGTATCCCCCTCCTACTGCTCAGTTTGTTTCTCTTGTATCTTCTGATTTGCTTTTTTCCTAACCACTTCTCCACCCTCAAATATCACAGCCAATTGTCATTTTGAGCATGTTATCTGAAAAAAAGTGGAAACTTATGTGATTTACTATTTGTTGTTATGTCAGACATTTAATAACTTTTCAGTTACTAGGATATTGAGGTGCTGGAGCGTGTTCAGAAAAGGGCAACGAAGCTGGTGAAGGGTCTGGAGCACAGGGCTGATGAGGAGCAGCTGAGGGAACTGGGGGTGTTTAGCCTGGAGAAGAGGAGGCTGAGGGGAGACCTGATCGCTCTCTACAACTACCTGAAAGGAGGGTGTAGTGAGGTGGGTGTTGGTCTCCTCCCAAGTAGTTAGCGATAGGACGAGAGGAAATGGGCTCAAGCTGCACCAGGGGAGGTTTAGATTGGATATTAGGAAAAAATTCTTCATGGAAAGAGTGGTCAAGCATTGGAACAGGCTGCCCAGAGAGGTGATGGAGTCCCCATCCCTGGAAGTGTTCAAAACTCGGGCAGACGTGGCACTCTGTGACATGGTTTAGTGGGCATGGTGGTGTTGGGTCGATGGTTGGACTGATGATCTTAGAGATCCTTTCCAACCTTAATGATTCCTAGTTTTACTTTCATTAAAAAATAATCCAGCCACCAAGCCAGGAAACATGAAATTAATTATTACTCTACCCTTAAATTGGTTCAGTGGTGGACTTGGTAGTGTTAGGTTAATGGTTGGACTTCATGACATTAAAGGTCTTTTCCAACCTAAAAGATTCTAAATATCGTGTTCAATTTTCATGGTGTAAAGATTTCAAGAATGGGTCTTTTGACCTTCACTTTTATAAAAATGGATCAGTAAACAGAGTACCTACTGAGGAAGAAACTATGATGCAAATTCACAGCTATTATTAGACATCACAAAATCCACTGAAAAGTGCTCTAAGTGAAAGAAAGTCATAGGAAACCAGGTTTCTGGAGCTCATGCTCAGCTCACGCTGGCTACTTGATTACTGTGATAGATTGCTCTTTCTTCTCTATTCCCAGCAGAGAGATAAAGTGTCTCTAGAGCATATCTACAAACATAAGGAGAGGCCCGGGAATACGTTCTTTGGCTGTATGCAGTGGCAGATACTGTACAAAGCAGACACTGGTATACTGTGTGTGATGAGTGAACAGATGACCCTGTCACCAAGCAACCCAAGTAAGATTATTCACTGTGTAGAAAACATCTAATGATTGCTTTTAATTAAAATTGAGAAAGGAATGTAATTGTTATTTAAGAAAGTTCCAGACAAAATTTTAGAGAAGGGGAAACTACATCCTGCCTGGCATTCTGCATAATGTAAGAAGCTAGAGCTCTGCTGATTTGAAGCAGTGTAGGATTTGCCAATACTTGGGTTTGGTTTTGGACATTCTGAGTAAAAATCTGAAACAATGGTACATATTTTGCAAGCTGCTAGAGACATTTCTGAGAAGACACTGCAGATCCTGCTTAGCAGGCAACAGTTCAGTATAACACAACAAGCTGTCATGCAGGTAGTAGGCTAGTAAAGTTACTAAAGGAATCAGAGGATCTTAGAGGTCCTTTCCAATCTTAATGATTCCTAGTTTTTACTTTCATTATAAATAATCCAGCCACCAAGCCAGGAAACATGAAATTGCTACTCTGCCCTTAATTGGTTTAGTGGTGGACTTGTCAGTGTTAGGTTAATGGTTGGACTGGATGATCTTAAAGGTCTTTTCCAACCTAAACAATTCTATGATTCTATGACAGAGAATATGAATGTCAGCTAGGGTTCCTTTATTTTATGCGTGTGAAAGTGGATAAGAATCACAGAATTACAAAGCTGCAGAGCACTTCACTGCAATTGCAAGGAAAGAAATTAAACAACAGCTCTTCTCGTAACTGTAGTCAGTGGAAGCTAAGGAACTATATACTTCAGTCTCTCAGCTGATTACAGCTTTTACTTTGCAAAAGTTTATAAACTTAATTTTTAAATCTTACAACCATTTGTGGATCCACCTTTGGGTCCCCTGAAATAACTAGTTTAGTTTTTTTGGTTTTATCTGAGTGAAAAGATAAAACACTGCTTTACAACACATAACGGAGTTGAAAACATACCTCTTTTGGAAGCCAGAATCACAATAACCCAACTTGACAACTCCCGAGATAGTCTTTTATACACACGCACACACTCTTCTTTTGGATAATCTCCACACAACTTGAAACAAAGTGGTTTTAGCCAGTGTCTCCACTGGGATCTGGTTAGTGGGCAGGTTAATGCATGAGCAAATCACTCCAGCTTGCAGCAAAGTGTCTTCCCAAGACAGCAAGACCTCTGAAACTGGGACCCTGTGCAATGCTTTGGTAACATTCAATACCTGTCAGCGGGGCTGCGTGAACATGACGAGTCTTCTAGCTTCTAGGAAAAAATATTAGAAATGCTTGCAGGCATAAAGGGAGACTAATTAAAGTCAACGAACAAATTAAAAGCAGAAAAGGATTACCAGAGGAATGGAAGGAAATAAAAGGGAAAGTATGGAAGGAAAAGAGATGAAGGCAGCAACAGAAGGAAAAAAAAAATCTTTACTAATTGTGCTTTCAAGAATGTCCCTAATGGATTTAATCTCATCCAAATTCTAGCAGATAGCATGTGCCGAAAATGCTGCAGATGGCTCAGCTCAGCAGCAGGGATGTCTTGGAAGGGAAACAGTTCCTGTGGCTGCCTCAACAGATTGTTTACAGCAAAGATACCGACAGTGCCCAGTCATTGTCATGAAACAGTGCTTGTTCCCTTATTTGAGACTTCAATCTGGACATTTCAAATGGCAGATTTGTGTTTGGTTGAAACCAGGAGGGTCCTTGATAGTTCATTTCCTGTTGTTAAGGAATAGCCCGGAAGATTTCCTATCTCTTAAGAGCAAGCAGTATGAATGGGAAAAGCTGAGCAGTATACATCTCACTGAAATCTTCACTAAGTGAAGCCCTCTTTCAATAAATCACACCATGAAAAGCAGATTCATTAATATAACCTTCCACGAGCTCTAATCGCTTCACATCATTGTTCACATAGAAGAGGTTTAGATGAAGCTCCCGAATCAGTAAATCCCATTTCCATCAGCACAACAGAGAACAGTTTTTTTGCAAGCGGTGAGCTAACAGATCTACTTACCTTCTATCTGCACCACGATCCAACACATACATCAGGTGGCCACTACTGGTAGGATGCCACCTCAGCATGTTTCCAGTTATACAGGAGCCCTTATACTCTAAAGGATGCACTTTAGCTTTGTGTGAGGCAACATAAATTACTTTTTTGCACAGAACAAGCAAGTCCAGTCTTGAGACCAGGCTCAGGATCTCTCTTAAGCAGTCTGAACATAAAGAAAAATGCTGGTTATACACATTACTATTGCCACATCAGCCACAAGTCCTGATGAATTTTAACACATTTCATAATTTTGAGGTATTCTTCCTCCTCCTCCTCTATAAGAGAACTGAAGACTGTAAATGCTTTTTTTTTGTTCAAGTATATTTGCTCATTAATGCTCAATCTCTATAAAGTGTAATTCTATCTTAAATTAACATAAACCACTTAGTCTAATGCATCTTTCACCAACCTGTTCCTTTCAAAGACTATTCCACAGTCTTCTCCATCTCACTTTTAAGTAAATAGTTAAGGAAATATACTGCTCTTATTGACCAAAGGAAGTCAGGCCTGAAGATCTCTATACATCTCTATGTGTTTTAATTCTACCACTTAACTGATTACTCCCCATTAAGCAATCTGGTCTCTTTCCTCCTCAAATTTTGGAAAAGTTGTCTTCTTTTCTTGATATTTATTACCTTCAAATATCTTAAATTCTCTATACCCTGTGCCAAAGTGGCACAGACAGTGACCAGCCCACTTGCTAGCCTTATCCAAGTGGGTATTCATCATCTGGGTGTTATGATGGAAGCACATGGATAGATCAACCCATTCACATTACAGCTGCATCCAGTCCCATTTACATTAAATCACTGTATACATATGCAAGTTGTACAATAAAGAGTCATGGACTACTGGTTGACAGAGTTATTTGAATATAGTCATAGTCATTTGTCATCATAAATCATATTGTGTCAGCCCTTTTATCATCTCTGTTGGTCTTCTCTGAACTCTCTCCTATTTATCAGATGGCTTCTGGTATTGAAGAAACCAGAACTGCAGACAGCTTTCTCAGTAGCCAATTGGTATCTCACATGCAGAAACCATCCTATTAAATGCAGGAGCCATAATTGAATCCTCCACCCCTCCAGCCATTGAATTATGTGAACTGGCAGAATAATGAAAACATCTTTAACTCATTTCCCCAAGGCAAATAATTCTGGCCACAAGGTCTGCCCATAGTCAAGAAAATTAATGCATAAGCAATGTGTCTTATCCTTTCAAGTGGATAACAAACACACTAAAGATAAATTAAGAATATTGGAAACGGGTCCAGAATTATTTGAATCATCAGCTTGAATGGTCACAACCCAGCAAAATACTTCCAAAATAGGTTAACACATATAGAAATGCAGAATTCAGGTCATCACTAGAGAGGTGATAGCACAGGTGATTGCACTGGGGGAAAGAGCAAGTAACTTGAGCGTTACTGCAGATACTTCTCTGTATGTGACCTTTGTGAAGCATACCTGAACAAAAGTATTCATTATTCTCAGAGGAACAAAAAAGGACTGTCAAGAGGAAACCAGTAAGCAATGTTGCTTCTACTAAAACCACTAACAGAATAGCATGTGAATTTTTGGAATTCATATTCAGAAAATGATGTGGAAATATTAAGGCACTTGAATTAAGGATACCAAATGCAGGAAAATAAGCTTCTAGAAATGAGGTTTCAGATGTTCAATGTATTGAAGAGAAAGAAGACCAAGGTGTGAACTGATCGTTGTCTATAGGTATTAACAGATAGGAAAGTAAGAGAATAGGGAGTTTTTCAAAGTTGTTAACAAAGAAGCGATAAGATAAATTGGCTGGAAGTTGGAATAACACAAAATCAAGCTTGAAACAAATTCAATAAACTATCTGTGAAGGTAACTGAAATATAAGAACAGTTTTATTATCGAAGATCATAAATATATCAGAACTCCGCATTTATAAAGTCTCCAGCACTTACTCTGGTTTATGGGAAAAACTGGAAGTTCCCCATACCCAGGGATGTGGTTGTCTGGCAGTGGTGGGCCTTCTCTACAATTTTTTTTTTTTTTTAATGGGGAAAATACAACCTACACCACCATCAATATGCGTATAACATTTGTAATTCTTCATTAGAACTAGGACTGTAATTCGGTTTACAGCATCCCAGATGTGATAAATTTAGCTGGTGGCTTGCAGTGTTCAGTTAGGGTTTTTTCTCCATGGATACATAATTGTCAAGAAGTATTATTACATCTTTTGGGCTGTACCACTGTTAGTATTCTGCTGTCTCCTCTCTTCCTCTCCCAGCCTAGCACTGACACTTCCAGATCGCAGGTTACAGTCAGTACTATGAAGTGACCAAGGGAATTTATATGTCATTTGGACTGATCGATACCCTTATGCTTTCAGAATTATTACCAAGCAAGGAAGTTCTTCTCTGGTCAACAAATAGATGTCCTTTCTTCTTCCTCATTTTTAAAATTCTTCATGTGAATGAGTATAATTAACTATTTCCCTGAAATTTCCAGGGTTTTATATTTGGCCTTAAAAAATCCAAATTACCTTTTTTCAGACAGAGGATGATGAGGGAGCAAACATTTATTTTCAGAGGGATGCAGACGGGTGTCTTTATTAATTGGGTATCTCAATTCCTACTCCAGTTAAAAAAAGATGGGTATTTGTGCAGTCACAGGAGAAACAGTACCAAATTAGACAGGAAAAGCTATATTTATATTGACTTTGGGGGAGGAAAAGCAACTTGGTTTGCCTTAACTATTACCACAGCATGCCCAGACACTTGAAAGGCTACTTTTTTCACCTTGACTTATACTGAGCAGCAACTTAATCCTCCACCTCCATTCTGACTATCAGTTTGGCTCAGAAGACAACAGAAGGCCAGACTCTTTCCTTTTAGTCATTTACCAGGCATTGAGGGAAGCACAGCTGTACCTGAGAGCATATCGGGGGGAAAAAAAAGCCCAAACCAAAATGAACTCCCCCCCCAAAAAAACATACCGAGAAGGTGTTTGATCAATGTATGAAGTGTGTTCTACAACACTGAGCCCTGTGATGGTGTAAGAACATCAGCAGACCCAAATGGTCCTTTGCAACCTCAGCTCTTTTGATGCCAGTGGAATCTTCTCCCTGTGCTCTTCATCCTTTTCCAGTGTAGCCTGGATCATATGCTAGTTTATCTCCATGGGATTAACAAACAGCTGGAGTGGGCCAGTTCTCCAGTACACACTCCATGGAGCTATATTTACTGGGGAATCTTGCTCTGAGGACATGCTTGAAATGAATAGGCACAGAATTTGCTCTATCTAGACAGAATAAGAGGTAAAACTAGTAGAAAAAAAGGCAGTTGATCACATAAATAAAAAGAAGTTGGGGATTTAATGTTATTCCTAGTACAGAAGTTCCCACATCACAAAAACCATTGCTGTTTTCACACATTTTGGAACTTACTTTGTACAAGTTAACCTGAAATTAATTGGATGAGTCACCTGTATCTGCGGAAATACGGTATATGTGCAACACTGCCAAAAAAAATGAAGGAAATCAGTGGGGTAAGCATGCCTCCCTTAACCAGATTAGGCTGAGAAATACATTTCTTCATAGTCTTCCTCTACCAAACCTAAGATAATATTTTCTTAATTCCTTCTCTTCCTCTCTTTTTTATTTTTTTTTGTAAGATTGAAGACTGGAAATATTTATCTAAATGTTTTCCAAACCTGTACATTAAAACTAAAAATGTATTAACTTTACAAAAATCTTGGGGTAATTATTTGACAATCCCTTCAATTTTTTTTAAGGTGGCAACAAATAAACTGGCAATCAGTCTGAGAAATTAATCTAGAAAATTGTACATTTTCTCTAAGGTAAAAAACCAATTTACTAGCAACAAATATTTATTAATTTTTGAATTGTTTAAAAATTCCTCTTCTCATCTGAAATGCAACTTACAAAGGACAGGAAGCCTGAAATTAATTTTGCATCTATGTTACATCCATTCTATGGATAAACATGTAATTCCAATTAGCAGGAATAACCATAGGGCATCTCCACCCTTAAATAAATCAACTTTACTAGCATTAGGGAAAAAAAAAAACAAATTAGAATAACATTTTAATTTAACCCAGAAGTTGTACAAAAAGTTAGATTATGGTGCAATCTCATCAACATTTGAAGGATGCCTGGGTAATAACAATTTTTCATTAGACAGAAGTTTTCTATTTTATTCAGTTGCACAGGTACATCGATTTGTTCTTTTTGGTTGTCAGTGTGCAACCCCTCAGTTAATTATTGTTAATGTTTTGCAGAATGTGCTGCAGTTAATTATTGTTATTAGTGTAATTGGTTTGCTAAATATAAGCCAACAATGCATGGACTCAGGATTTAGAGGCTCTTTTGTGTAAATGTTTTGTAATACTGAAAAATAGAGCTAAACCCAGAAGTCTGAGCTGCATCAGACTGGGGACCATGAGAGTACCGGTTTACTGTCCACATACAGACCACTGAAGGTATTTGTAAGCAAAAACTGGTTTCAAAACCACTAAGATTCTTAGGATTTAAACCCCACATCAGGCAACTTGAGGTAAGTTTCAACGGTACTGAGCTGACCTGAGATTTGTCATCAAGCCAGAGAAGAACGAGTGTCAAAATCTTTTTTTTAATTGAAATTTAATTATCATTAGAAATGTGTAATTTCAGCATGGACTACTATCAAACGGGAGTCAGTAGAAAGTTTACTTTTATTTTATTTCATTTCAGTTTATTTCCTGGTTCTAGCCTACTTTTGGTCTGAATTTACAGCAGAGTGTATAGCTGTGCTTGATGTCAGACACAACCTACACATAGTAATAAATTAGCATATTGCTCTGAAAACAAAAACAGTTCTGTTTTCAGAAGTCTTAGAAGGGATAAATCATTGTAGGGAATCTATAATTTTGGTACAGAAATCACTTCCCAGGAAAATTTACATACAGAATCATAGAACCATTTAGGTTGGAAAAAACCCTTAAGATCAAGTCCAACCATAAACCTAACACTGCCAGGTTATAGTTTTGTACATTTTAATCAAAAGTCACTATTAGCTGCTTGTTCTGAACTCAGGGGTTTGGGGTGGGTTTTTTCCTCCTATAAAACACTGGCAGAGATTTTTTTTCTTTTCTGACACCAATTTTGAGATCTGAAGACCCTTAAATGACAATTCTTAAACTATTTGCAGTTTATACATCATTACTTTTAATGTGGTAGGTAACATATTTGGATGTGCTGAGTTTATCTTCTATTACCAATTCTTGTAAAACGTCTACGACACTGAATAACCCAAATAACAGGAGGTTGGCTGTCCTCCTGGATTTTCTGCCATCTTGGAACACAGAAGTGAAGAGGCAAGCCTGACAACTGAAAGCAAATATTCTACAAACACCAAAGTCAAAAACACATCCGTTGTTGGTGTCCTCTTCCCCATTCCTCCCTGTCCACACATACAACCACCAGCCTCAGCCCCTTGTAATGAGTGTGCAATTTTCAATGCAAAAACATCCATATGTACAGTATGAAATGGCACAGTAAGAGAGCAGAAGCGGGTAGGAAAGAGAAGATTAAAATGTCCAGGGGATCCCTAGAAGTGAACTCTGTCCAGGGCAGAAAGAAATGTTCTAATGTTTCTGTGGTTCTTAAGGAAAATTCTTTCCAAACCTGAATTATGTAATACTGAACCAAATGAGGAACAGAAACGCTTTCATCCAAAAGAGGTTTCCCACTCAGCAACTTAACCCCAGCTGTTACTGCTTTTACCATGACTTAAAAACCAAAGGTGGAGAGAAAAGATGGGGAAAGAAGCCAATATATTATCAATACATCATCCCATATATCACTTATCTGTCAAACTCTAAGTTGGAAATTGAACTTTTTTTTAATCTCTCAACCTTATTCTACCCTGCCCTTTTTTATGGTTAAATTCTTAATTTCCTGGACAGAGTGAATCTAGGTCATTAGGGGAGAGCAGAGCTCCTCTTGAAGAATGCAAGTAGTCATTCAGGCTTTTTTCTGCTTTTACTCCTTTGTAAATTAATCCTGCTTCTACAGCAGTCAGAATGAATTAATGATTTATGGAAGGACATCAGTTTTTCCTTCTCTCTATCAGAATTGTATCAGCTGGATTATCTCAGGATTCTACTGAAATATTTCACACCCATTCCACATTAGAAGTTCATAGCCAGTAAATGAACTGCCCACCTCTTTTCTTCTAGACTCTTAATTCTCAGTTGCTGTTCTTTCCCCTAGAAGTTGCACATTATGAAAACAACAGAAGTTTTCATTAATCCCACTGAAAGTCATAACTATCCACTTCATCTTATTTTCATTTCTCTACACCACACAGACGCCCAATTCTTCTTGAATAATTATGTGGTCCTCAGTTTTAGAGATATATTACCTTGTGTAATCCACATATTTGAAGGCTTTATTCTCATGAAATCAACAGCTAATTTTGTCTGAACAAGGAGACTTGAATAAACTTCATGTGTGCTTTAAAACTCTTATCTAACAGTAAATGGGAACTCTAAAATTTCCTCAGTGTGTATATAAAATTTGGCTCTTGTGATTCAGTTATACTATGAATATGGTATAGTTTGCAATATCTTTTGTTTTGGTGAATGAGTCTTCAAAATGACATTGTTCTTACAATAATATATTTGGGAAAAATTGCTGCCATCTTTTGGATGCACTCAGAAAAAAAAAAGAAAAGAAAGAAAAAAAAAAGAGAAGTGACATTTTGCTGAAAGTTCCAGTTGACACATCCTGGATATCTGCTTTACCATGGAAAACAGAATTTCAAACTGCAGAAAGTTACTTGGAGATAAGCAATATTTTCTTCTCTCTCATTTTATATAGTGATCATAGCATAACATCTGTGCAAGAATTGTTTGCTTGGTTAAGCAATACTGATGGGAAATAGCTTTCACTGATAGATGTGCCACTGAAGTTAAAGCTAAACCTAACAAGAAAACAGACAGTATGGATACAGAGAGGAAACTATATCCACTCCCAATATTTAATTTTTTGCATCTATATCTTGTCTTGTTGTTTGACTAGGAAATAAAACTTATTTTATTACAGTTTAGGGTAACAGCTTGTTTATCCTGAAATTTGTTTGGAATCTAGCCTGGATATATTATTTTTTTTGTTGGTGGTGTTTTTTTCTTCTTTTTTCTTTTGAATTTCCAGAAGATGTAATCAAATGCTTGTTGTGTGGCCAGCTCAATTTACTGGCTTCAGAGACAAACACCGTATGTTCAGCAAAGTCTTTTTAGGATTAGAGAATGCTAGTGTCAGTGAAAATAAATCAAAGGTGATAATATCTGTGAAAAAGAAAACATTGTCCAGAGAAAATAATAAATCCTCTGAAGAGATACCATTGTCATACACTTGCCAGCACTGGACAGTGATATTAAAATATGCTGCAAATCTACCTTATCGCCTGGAGTGCGATTCAGACATGCATTCTGTAACTGTCCGGACAGGAGAGGAGACTGAGCCATAATGACACTCAGCAAAAAAAAGTCAAAAGAAGATGTGGGAAAGAAAAGAGAGTCACCGTAGGCATCCTCCACACTTTGCACTGTACAGCTGACTCTGCCGTCAGTTCCAGCCCTGCCTGGGCATGAGGACCGGCAGGCCAACAAGTTACAGGCACGCTACCCAGCAAACAAGCACCCCTCACCAAGTGTCAGAGCGACATGACCGCTTGCTGTGACACTAACAGCAGCAAGATAACCACTCTCTCCTCATATGCAATGAAGTCAAAGTTAGTTTTACAAAAGCAGCCAATGAAAAAGGCTTATAACATTTCAGTCTGTAACAAATTAAGCTGACTCACTGCCCCGATCGTGAATTGTAGTCTTTTATCCAAGCCATGTGCCAGAGAAAGAGGAATGAAACCCCTCATTAAACAGCGTTCTTCTTCTGTAAACTTTACACTCCCCATTCACCCCTTCTCCCCAAAAATGCTGTTGCTCAAACTTACCGCTTTTGCCAACTCCCCCTGCTCCTAGCATCACCACCTTGTACTCTCTGGAGCCTGCTGAAGAATTGCTGGAGGAGCTGATCATTTCATTTTCTAGCTCCATCTTGCACGAGGCAGAAGAAGGAAGCAAAAGGGAAGAAAAAGCAACCGGCAGGTGCTTTCTCTGATCTTAAACAACTATAAAAGCTGTGTTAGGAAAAGAAAAGCAGAAAGGAAAAGGTATAATACAAGAGGTACGATTTATCAGCCTCACACTCGCTGCTCTGCCTGTGTTAGCTGGAGAAGGTCTCATAGCAACCACTTTAACAGCTTCCAATAAAAATCTCTCTCTGCCCCCTCCCAGCTCTGTAGCATTCTCTGTGTTTCTCTTCCTGGACAGAAGCAGTTTTGTGAGGCTCAAGAGCCCTGGTACCTCTGGGTGTTGCTGTGTCACTGGAATTAATTTGAGCAGAACCTCCAGAAAAAGAAAATGGATCAAATTTCTTAATGATGATGCTTGTTATTCCATGTAGCACTTGCTTGAATCTTAAACAATAATGAAACAGACCAGACAACTTCCTTGCCACCTTGGAGTTAAATATTCATCCTATGTTCATCATGTTTGCTAGATTTACACTTAATATTATTAGCACTGAAATAAGAAACAACTTTTAAGAGTCTCTGTTCTTTGTGACACTTACTGCAAAGCAAAGAAGTTTTCTAAGGTTAGGTTTGTTCACAGATCAATTCCCTTTTAGTTCAGTTTACATCAATTATTTGTAGAAATAAACCAGGTATTTTGAAAAAAATGCTTTCTTTGTTGGTTTTGGTGTTTTTTGGTTTTTTTTTTTTTTTCCCACGTACAGAATTTCTGAAGGGGATTGGAACTGAAGGGAGGGGGGAAGATCTATTCATCCAGAAAATATCCATGTAAGCAAAGAAGAAAAACAAATTGTTATAAATATTTCATACTAGTATCAAGTGATTTATCCAACCAACCTGGTCAGCCCAAATAAATAAGAAAAGAACAAAGCAAAAAGTTTGTGAATGACATCCAGTGTGAAAATATCCCATTAGAATTATTCAGTGAAAACTTACAACAAAAGACTGCAGCTCATCATTGATTTCTTATGATGTCCTTAACAGATCTAGTATATTTAAAGATGTGTTAAATAATAAGGTACTTGCCCAGCTTTAACTGTTATGCAATATTTTGGAGGACCAAAAAGCATCTACTGCAAAAGGGGTGGAAAGAAAAACTTGCTCTCCTTTGAAAAGTGTTGGGCTTTCATGACACGTGCAACTACTAAGGAGACAGGGAAATGGAAGCAGGAGAGGCGACTAGTAAAGTAATCCATCTTGGAAGTCAGACATCTTCATCTGTCCACTCCTCCAATTATTTCACAGAGAGCAAACATATGGCATTACACAGGAATACAGAATTAAAAGTTGAAAGGAAAAGGAAAAAAAAAAACAGAAAACAAACAATCAAAAACTCATAGCCTGATCAAGGACATGATTTAAAGAAAATTAGGGAGGAGAGGAAAAGGTATAGAAAAGCACATGTATGAAAGATAGTTTAATGGACTAAGAAAATACATGATTAAAAAGATAGGCAGGTATGAAAATAGAATTATAATTGGAATGGAAAAGGTGAACAGAACACAAATACTCATTTTCCCTCCTCATAAAAAAGAATTAGGAAACATCAGATGAAAGAGACAGCAGCTGGATTCAAAACCAAAGTACTTATAAGAGTGGACTATTAAAGTCACCACCTCTTGCTTACGAAGTACTATACCAGCAGATCCTGAGAAAACACTGAAGAACAACAGTATGATGGTCTGTTTGCAGCGACACAGACAGAGGGAACAGAAGGAGAGCCTCTGTGTTCTGAGAACTCCTCCAGAATCAGGATCTGCTACAGGACTTCTGTAATCACCATGCTGCGAGCAGCTTTGTACTGCCAGGGCTGGGTGGCTTTATTGGTGCCTGGATGCAAACCTCAGAATTCAGCAGGATTTGGTCCTCAGAGCATAAAATAAGACTTAAGCAGGAAATTCTGAATATAATAATGTGATGTCTAAATATTGAACTTCAGGAGAAAGAGACAGGTAGGTCAGTAAGACCCTGTTATGATTAGAATTCCATTTTCACTAAAACCATCAAGCATTCAGTATTGACATATGAGATAAAACTAACAACGATACCAAAAGCACTGCTTAGAACAGCTGGGTTTTCCTGCTGATCTCCCATCAACACAGCAACCTCCCCCTCAGGAGCTTTTAACCCCATAGCTGGCAGTGATGTTTGGCTGACTTTAAAATTCAGGAAACCGAGTGGTTGTGGGCGTGACTCAAAAGACAAGCTAGGCAAAATATTCAAAAAAATATTAGTGAAAATTATGTATACATAGTAGATAAGTCAGATTTTTTTTCCCGGTGTTGGTGGTGTTTGCCAGAGAGAAGTAGCAAGTCATTTTTTTTTTCTTTTGTTTGCAGCTGGAAATTGCAGAAGGAATACAAGCAATGGAAGTGGCTAGAAAAGGGAATTATGCTAGTGCAGGAAGCAGAGTAAGACAGAACTAAATGGAAAGCCAGTTCTTCATCTTTTAAGAAAATCTAGAAAAATGAAGACAGCATTTTTATATCTGAAAGAGTGGAATTGAATATTTTTATCTATTGGTTGAGGATTAACCGTTTAAAATGCCTGCCTTAAAGATAAAGATTCAAGTTTATTAAACTTCAACAGTTAATAGTATTATTACATTATATAAACACTTGGACAAACATATCCTCCTAACTTTCACAGAGACTTGTCCAGAGCCTAAAAAGGTGATACCGCATTCCTATTTATAATGCAGGACTTGTTCTAATTGGTTTTCCTCATAACTTCCTACTGATGAACACTTTACTCCGCCCTAATTTCATTCAGTTCAGTGGTGGAGGACAAGTATTTAGCTTCACTCCCATTTATGAGAACATCAATTAGTCTTCCTTCTCCCACCTGAGCAGAAAAGTACAAGGTTTTGCTTTCAGTCTCCCGCTAACAAAATGAATACTGAGATGATTTGAAATGACTCAGCTTGAAACACTTAACAATATAGGAAAAAAATCACCAGTGTAAATGCTTTATGGACAACAGGAGGAAACAGTCCAAAATACAACAATTGAACCTGAGATACTAGAGTTTATACAATGAGTGACTTATTCCAAGAAGTTCCAACCCTCTATTTTATCTCTGTTTCCCTGCTTTAAGGGCATATTTATCATGAGGTAAATTCATAGAAAAGTGTCCACAGGCAAACGAGAGCAACAGCAAAGGTGTTGGAAAAAAGCTTGGGGTACTAGTCTGTAATGAATCATTTATTTAACAAATTCAGACTCTATTGTTGTTTACATATTGCTTATAACCATACAGCAAATCTGCTGATTTTTCTTCTATTTTTTTAATTTGCTATTCAAACTCATTCTAAAATACAGCAATCAACTGAAAGCATTCAGTACCCAAAATCTAACAACCGCTTTGTTTGAATTCGTATTTTGATGGTTAATATTGAAATAGCTGTATGCTTAGATCTTTAAGGATGCTTAAGCAAAAGACAATGTACAGATAGGTGTGTTAGAAGAGAAGTAGATGAGCTTTTTCTAGAGAAAATGCCATTAGAAAACACATTCCATTCATCCTACATCTGCAGTTGCTCTGGGGGTGTTGAATAAAATAATGAGATGTTAATACAACATTTAAATGTTTCCTAGAGCACTTTATGTTAAGCAGATTTTATCAATTAACCTGGATAAATATTCTTGTCATTAGGCAGAGAGCTCATGAGTTTAAAATCTTGAATAGCAAGCAAAATGCAAATCTTGACTGATTTGTGCTCCAGTAAGTGATGAGTTTAAAGGCATGTGAACCATTTAATAATAAGCGAATATGTATGAGCCCACTGGGGGCCATGTTATTATAGAAACACTGACCACTCTTTTGTCCCTCATGTTTACGTATTAGGCACAGCAGAGAGAGGAAATGTAAAAAGCATCCTTCATAAAAAGGCATATAAGCCCACCTTGCTGAATTACTGAAGTGCTGCTATGACAAGAAAGAGTGCTAATGTAGAAATCATTGCAGAGCACAGGAGAACTGATCCAATCTGCTCCTGAGAAAAAATGCATTTGGCACACTAGCTTAACTTGATCAATTCTGAGTAAAGCTGGCATAATAAAGTAATTGCTAGGGGACTTCACAAATTTTAAACTTAAATTTTACATTAATAGATTCAACATTAATTCTTAAATATGCTGAGCACCTCTGAATTGTATTGCTAAGGGACCTCCAACAACCTACAGAAGTAGCTCTGCATTTTTTTAATTCAGATTCCTACTACAAATACGCAGTATCTCAGTCACCCATCTGCCACAGGCACCCTGAGTTCCTTAGGTAATCCCCATCCTTTTTCTAGTCTCTAAATTACTCGTCTGTAGGATGACTCGGTGTGTCACACATAGTATACTTGATGGGACACTTGACAACCTCCCACCTTGAAGCTTGCTCTTCAGCTCAAGCTGTTGAGACAAATGCCTTTGGTTCTGAAGTTCTTATTTCTGTCCCCAGTGTCAGACAACATACTCTCCCCTGCCTCTGCTGCAATACACTTTAATCTCAAGCTGTGTCAGGGGAGGTTTAGATTGGATATCAGGAAATATTTCTTCACGGAAAGACGTAGTCAAGCATTGGAACAGGCTGCCCAGAGAGGTGGTGGAGTCCCCATCCCTGGAAGTGTTCAAAAAACAGGCAGACGTGGCACTCTGGGACATGGTTTAGTGGGCATGGTGGTGTTGGGTTGATGGTTGGACTGATGATCTTAGAGATCCTTTCCAACCTTAATGATTCCTAGTTTTTACTTTCTTTAAAAACTAATCCAGCCACCAAGCCAGGAAACATGAAATTGTTACTCTGTCCTTAATTGGTTTAGTGGTGGACTTGGTAGTGTTAGGTAAATGGTTGGACTTGATGATCTTAAAGGTCTTTTCCAACCCAAACAGTTCTATGATTCTATGATTCTAAGCCTTATTAGTGCATTACGTGGCAAAAGCAAATGAAAGGAGAAAAGATATGAGACTATTAACAGAAAATGTGAAACAACTTCAGAGTCCATAGAGTAAAGGAGCATTGTGGTTTTCGTCTTGTCAAAGAAAGGAGGTTTGCCATAAGCAATACCTTCCCTTTGCTTATCAAACAGGTCAAACAATGCAACTAATATTGTACTTACTGTACAAAGGTTTGAAAAATAGAGGCAGTTCATCACATACTTGAGAACACTCAAGTAGTGTTAACTTTAAAAGTTCTTCCAAGTGACTACTAACTTATAGAACAGAAACACTGAAGGTCATGTCTTAGAGCATGTCAAAGGGAAAAGCTATTTTCTCTGGGTTTCCAATAAGGCTTCACAAATGATTTATGATCTTACTGTCAAGAAGTACTAATGATTGCAGGTCATTTATGGATTTCTGTTGAATTTTAATTACATTTATAGATAAGACTTTTACACTTTCAAATGCAACACTGATATTCAGAATGTGCAAATCTTCAAGATCTCAAAGCCTTAACTCCACATAAACATGTTCTCTGTGAGCACGAATATATGTTTATTCTAAACTCATTCACATTCCAGTGCTTTTGCTAGGAAGGAAAATTATAAGCACAGATACAATATGAAATACTATAAAGGTAAGGTTAGAAGAGCTCTGAAGAGGCCGTCTTTTTCATCCCTGCCCCACTTCACAAATCTGTTTAAGCAATTTGAACAATATTTTCTTAACCTTACTTTAATGTATTCCAGAGAGAGAAATTCCAGTTTCTCAAATGCTGAAATAAATTGCCTTACTATCCTATTAGAAATGTCTTTGAAACCTGAATGTCCTTTATTACACAATAAGACTATCACTTCTCATCCTAACTGCTACAGCTATTAAGAAAAGGCACAGTGAACACACGTAACACATATTTAAATAGTGATCTAGTGAATCAAATGCACAAGATAAATATAGGGAATGTTGTTCTTCTCAGCCTTCCTGTCTCTTCGCATTCTTACATGCCTCTATCAGTCCTCCTTCATAGGTTATTTATTAACCTTTTATGCTTCTTGTGTTCCCAAAAGACTCTCTACTGCCTGTTTTGAAGTGTGCTTCCCAAATCTGGCCACATTATTGTTTCAAGACTTCATGTAATATGGATTTACACCTACTACTGGTGCATTTCAAGCTTAGAATAGTTACAGTAAACACAGGCAATCAACAGTAACAGATGTAAAATTTGGGGTATTTTCTACTCTGTATTTGAATGCTCTCAGTGACAAATCACAATCTACTGGGATTGTGTCAGTTTCTGATTTTTAGCTTTTTCCTACTCTCTTCTTTTTCAAGTCATCTTTGTCGTATTGGTTTCTGGAAAAAGAAGATTCTTTCAATTTTGATTGTTACAAAAAAGAAGATTTTCTCATTTTGACTGCAACCTTGAAGATGTTTATAAATGACGATTATTTACTGCAGCCTTCCGGTACTGAAAGGGGGCCTATAGGAAGGATGAAGACAACCTTTTTAGCAAGGCCTGTTGTGACAGGACAAGGAGTAATGGTTCTAAACTAAACAAGAATAGATTTAGACTAGATATAGGGAAGAAACTTTTTACAGTGAGTGTGGTGAAGCACTGGCACAGGTTACCCAGAGAGGTGGGAGATGCCCCATCCCTGGGAACATCCCAGGCCAGGTTGGACGGGGCTCTGAGCACCCTGATCTGGTTAAAGCTGTCCCTGCTCACTGCAGGGGTTGGGCTGGGTGGCCTCTAAAGGTCCCTTCCCACCCAAAGCACTCTGTGATTCTGTGATTCTATAATGCACTCAAAAACAGTTTCCTGAACTTCACTTCAAGCATGTGAATTTTAACACTGAACCATGTCAAATGGTGTATCAGTTAAAAAAAAAAAATCAGTAGAGAGACTCTTGAATTTGATCTGCTATCAGTCATTCAGATGCTTCCACTTTGCTGTCCATAATGAGTATATCTACAGAGACTAGCTTCAGCTTCATCAGGGAAACACCAAACAGGACAAATCTGAATTTTTCTGACCTAGACTTTCATAGTAGCATTGATTATTTTCCATGTTGAACTAGTTTTATTCTAGAAATCAAATTGTTTATTGGTATTCTGTTGGTTAAACAGAAGTGAGTACTTTTGCAGTTCTTAAACCTGTTGCAATTAACAATAATCTTCTAAGTGCATAATTAAACTGAACAACTGTACCAACAATAAGAAAAACAGAGTCAGTTCCTTTCAAATTATCAGTGAAAGATCTTTTCAAGAAAATTCAGACTTTTGGTTAGCTAAATCTCCCACTGGACATATTGTTTCCTATGCTGACTAGAGGAACATTTAGCGAGCTTAGAGTAAGAGAGGCTTGGACTCAGCTACGTAATGGGCTGAATAAAGGATTACAAGAAATTACAGAAAATTGATATATATATATCTATACTGTTGTTTCCAGAAGTAGTAGTACAATATCTTCTTGACTAAAATTTTCTGTTGTCATTCTGTTCATACCTGTGTTTGAATTCTGACAAACCTACCTATTTTGATCGGTTCCAATCTGTTTAAAGGGACCAGTTTCATATGTAAAAATAGCACTGAAAACACTAGGAATCCTGCATGAAAGATATCACCATGTTTTACAAATCTGAGACAACTTCTTGCATTTGAGCTCTAGCAAGTGGATTATGAACTAGATAAGTAAGTAAACTCATTTATTTGGAAAGTTCTTACAGAGTTGTGCTGTAAAAGACTAGAAATATTCCACTTGTGACTTCCACTGCGTTTCAAGATCTGCTTCTGCCAAAGACACTAGACACTGAAGTCTGTCACTAGTTAGTCTGTTAATCAGTTTAAAGTTGCTATTCTTAGAAAATATTGTAAGATCAATAGGTTTGCATGTTAGGAAAAGAGCTAATCTAACCTCTCTATGACACAAAAAGCAAAGCAGTGCAGTAATTTTATAATGTTAAATAACCATGAGTGAAAAAATCCATCACTGTAGAGTTCATTGTATCTAACTGTTTAACTTTAAAAAGCTCAGCTTAGGCAAAAAAAAATTCATTCAGAAAACTGGTGCAAAATCAGGATCCCAGTTCTTTGCATTGGAATTACTTAATAACCCTTACTGGACTAAAATTTGGTAAAGAATCATCCAAGATAATATTGTGTGTCAGGTGACCTATTAATCTTCTATTTCATAACAGTTTTCGTATCAGGTGTGGTTTTCATTGCTCTATAAAGAAAATAAAACTCTTTGCAATCTGGAAGAAGAAGGATAAAGACATGAGATGGCTCTGAAAATTAAAATACTGAACTGATTAAGGGGTTAAATTCACCAGGGGATGTCTTTCTTGCAGCTCTCAGCAGCATACTGAGATCACCAAAAGTAGGCTCTTCAGATACCCACAGAGATCCTTCTGTCTGCTCAGCAAAGACAGTATTTTGATTAAGTATTCACTGGTGTTCCTATAAAATCGGTAAAAATATAGCCTGAAGGGAGGCAAAAAAAAAAAAAAAAACCAAATTAGCCCTGCTTCAGTGACATGTCATCATTACCAAAGCTCTGGGAAATGACAAAGAAAAGCCTAAATCTGTTATTTGTGACTATGTTATTAAAAAAGAGATAAAACAGTAAAGAGTGGTTAGCTAGATAAAATCTTTCATATTTCTGTGAAGTGCTTTCAACAAAGACTGCATAATCAAATATTTTCTTCTCTTAGGAGAACAGATTTCTCTTGACAAGGAAAACATATTTTTCAAATTCTGTATTGAGGATCATCTCAAAAGGCCACAGTCAATAAAGCCTGCAGACGGGACTTAGAGGGTTTAAAGAAAGCTGAATCACCTTATGTTTGTCTTCAACTTAGAAAGCTCATAAATGGGACGAGTCCTGTAAAGTTTAAGAAGTTATCTAAATTGGTTACTGAAACCATAGAATCAACAAGTATCCATGTAGGCATGCTGCCGACACAAGCTAATTAATTAATAATTCAAATTATTCAAATTATTCAAAAACTAATAATTCAAATTAAGTCCCACTATTTCTCTGTGTTTACCAAAGGTAGTTTACGTTTCTTTTCCCGAAGTACCCAATCCAACTCTAAGCAGTCTGTTAGTACTTTCAGCTATAGCTATGTGGAAATACAATCACTTTATGAAAGAATAGAAAAATCTTGGTGGTAGTGCTTTCCCTGATTCATCTTTACTCAGTGATGGGAAAGTGTCTCATGGCTAGGTGCATACCCAAATTCCTTTAAGCAACTGAGCTCCGAGTTTTAAGATGATGAACCATATATCTCTGTCCAAAATAAATGTATCTTATGTATTAATCTCGGTGACAAGTGAAATTCAAATACTAACAAATACATCTATCTCCCAAATTCCACCTTATTATGTCCACAAATGTCTACTAAGACATTTTCCTTCTGATGTTTTTTTTAAATTTGGAGTCAAATGTATACATATATATTTATGTATAAAAACCCTCATACATAATAAAATATATATGGACGATGTAACTTTAAACAGAGTATTTTAAAACAAGACTTAAAAAGCTACCCTACAACATGAGGTTCAACAAGGCCAAGTGCAAGGTCCTGCACCTGGGATGGGGCAACCCCTGGTATCAGTACAGGTTGGGGGATGAAGAGATTGAGAGCAGCCCTGCAGAGAAGGACTTGGGGGTACTGGTGGATGAAAAGCTGGACATGAGCCGGCAATGTGCGCTTGCAGCCCAGAAAACCAACCATAACCTGGGCTGCATCACCAGCAGCGTGGGCAGCAGGTCGAGGGAGGGGATTCTGCCCCTCTGCTCTGCTCTGGTGAGACCTCACCTGGGGCACTGCGTCCAGCTCTGGGGCCCTCAGCACAAGAAGGACATGGACCTGCTGGAGCGGGTCCAGAAGAGGGCCACCAAAATGATCCGATGGCTGGAGCACCTCTCCTGTGAGGCCAGGCTGAAAGAGTTGGGGTTGTTCAGCCTGGAGAAGAGAAGGCTGCAAGGAGACCTTATTGCGACCTTCCAGTACTTAAAGGGGGCCTACAGGAAAGATGGGGAGAATCTTTTTAGCAAGGCCTGTTGTGACAGGACAAGGAATAATGGATTTAAACTGAAGAAGAATAGATTTAGACTAGACATTAGAAAGAAGTTTTTGACAGTGAGGGTGGTGAAGCACTGGCACAGGTTGCCCAGAGAGGCGGTGGAGGCCCCATCCCTGGCAACATCCCAGGCCAGGTTGGACGGGGCTCTGAGCACCCTGATCTGGTTAAAGCTGTCCCTGCTCACTGCAGGGGGTTGGGCTGGATGGCCTCTAAAGGTCCCTTCCAACCCAAAGCATTCTGTGATTCTATGATTCTATGAACATTATTTTGCAGCATGCATTCAAAGCAGTGTAAAATTTTACCATTTTCTTAGTGGTAATGTTGTTCCAGTGCTCCAAAAGGTAAGAATGGTATTGTTGAGAAGTCATTTAATTTGCTGCCTGTGAGAACAAAGTAGTAAAAAAAAAAAATTTTTCTGATGAAAATAACTTGAATGGGAGCCACATCTGGTCAAGTGTCAAGTCCCAGATACTTTTTCCTTCCATAAGATCAGGTTCAGAGTTCTGACACAAAAGCTCTGAGGATCAGAACACCTGTGTCAGACTGAAGTTAGGAGAGGAACAGAGAATTCTGTATGTGCCCATGAGACAGTTTTTGGTAGTTTTTGATGTCTGTGGATACTAATGTGCCTGGAAGACATACCCACAGTTATTCATGAAGAGGGCTAGACTGAAAAATTTATCCTCCTTAGTTTTGCTGTAGCTGCTGTAGAGGGACCTTGACAATATAACAAAAGGAAAAGGCTGATACAATAATGGATCTTTAATAGGAAGAAGTACACAAATACCATGTTAGACAGAGGCCAACAAAGAGATCGGTGGAATTTATGTTCTTCTTATTAACTACAGACCATAAAGGATTCTTGAATACTGGCAACCAGCCAAGCCCCTGATACACATCAGATGAAAAACGCACTTCTTCCAGGACCTTGACTGTGTTTTGGGAATCCTTCAATAGCTCAGTACCACCTCAGGACAGTCTTTATAATACCATCATTTTACAAATATTGAGTTGGCTAGTCTGTGCTGCATTTCTCGTTTGTATGCATATCATTCAATCTTTGGGACAAAAAGTTTACAAAATTTAATTTGAAAACCAAACCCTAATTCTTACTTAGGCTATTTTTCAAAGCATCCTTTACTTCCATGTTTTTTTAATTAGAATTTAAGGTCTATTTCAAATAAAACCAAACATCTTTTTTCCTATGGAAATACCTTTTAGCTCCTCAAGTTTGTATGTTCATTCACACTTAAATGACTTTAAAGACTTGCACATTCTAATGGTACTAGAGTGAACTGACTCCTCTCCTACCATACCTGGAAAGGTCATTCTCCTTCTGTGTTGTAACATGCCTTCCATTTTTTTGTAAGTTCCTCAAAATCATACTCATACTTTCTTGTTCCTTGAGCAACAACTATTTTTATAACCACATTGCGAGCAACAACTATTTTTATAACCACATTGTTTAAGGTTTTAGTAAAGCATATACATCTCAATAACAGTACAGCAACTAATGCTCTCATCTGAAGACCCACTTTTAGATCAGTATTGCCAAAAAATCTCTCTCAGCATCTTAACCACCAGATGAGAAGCAGACTATGGCTTTGACAGAACTGTTGCCTCTCAGCCATCAATATTCTCTGCAGTATTTAAGCCCTTCATGCTCCAGAAAGATTATGAGATACATTGGCTTTAATAACAGAATCTGTAAAATTATGTAAATTTAAAATGGAAGGTTCACTTTTCTTTCCGTTTTTTTTTTTAACAGAGAAGTAGAAAAGACAACCTCTTTTATGACCCATCGTTCCTTTTGATTACCCTGAAAACAGACCATCCTCTATCCTGAAGAGAACATTCTCACATTCTTTATTAAATAAGCTTCCCTTTTAAGATAAAGACCATAGCTATGTCTTACTTTTTTTACATAAAGGAATAGATGTCTGCTCTTTTAGAAGGCAGTCTAGTTCTAAGTTTGCCTGAAGTAAATGGTGTCTAGACTTATCATGCACCTCATTAAATAGTTAAATTCTTCCATGAATTAAATGATAATTCTTTGTGAAATACAGAAAAAATGTTACAAGTTAGCAAAAGAGAAATAGAAAGGGAAAGCAAAATACAATGATAAGAATTCATTGACTATAGAGATGGATTTGAGATGCTGTAAATAAACTTATAGGTAAGTAAGAAAGGTATTATTCCTTTGCAGTTATGGTAATTGCTACATAACTAGTGACATAGCTTAGTAATTCCTTAATTGTCTTTGACATCTTTTTCATTTGGCTATTAGTAACAGAAATTTATTTGATCGTGTAGAAAGTGTCACTGACAACAACTGTATTACATAAACACGCTAATGAGTCAAAATAAGTTTGATTACAATTTTTGCGTTGTATTCATTTCCACTGACAGTAATGCAGAAGCATCACTAAAATTTTCTCAATAAAAACTTTGTCTTTTTATTTTGCAAAAGTGAATCACCACAATTTTGGTCGTCTTTTTTAACAATCTTCCCTCTCACAGCTTTTTCATATTTCTCAATGATTTCTAAAAAAAAAAAAAAAGAGAAGAGTTCTCTGACCCATGTCTCTAGAATCTCTAGCTACCTCCAGCGGATCTTTGTCTAACACTACTACTGCAGCATGGCACTTACACCTGCTGAATGCTGAATGTTCACATTTCCAGCTATTTTTTTTCTATTTATACTCAACAGCAGTATTCACTTCTATGAAAAAATGACAGGATTATCTCATTTAAATCTTCCTATAAATCCTATTCATACAATCAGGTGCTACAAAATTTTATTCTAAATAAAGGAAGTTTTAATGGCCAAGCTCGCATACAGGCAGAGTCTAGAATGCCCTCCGGAGAAAGTTCTTTCCCTGGGCCCTCGGAATCCCAAAGAAAACATTTCCAAAGCAAATCTGGAATACTGAATTTGCCAGCCTGCATTTCTTTTTCTGCTCATGTATATGTAATAGTGATTCATCTGGCAGGTATGGGCCATGAACCAGGCTAAAGAATCTTCCAATTGCAGCAGAAATGCACTATAATGAGTCCCATAAAAATCACTAAGTCTGACATTGGAAGGACATTGGGAATATTAAAATTGAGATTCAGGTGTCTGGAGAGCATGGGTGCACATTACCATACATTTCCCTAAGCCTGTAAACTATTCTTGTCCTGCTGCAATTTGCACAGTATAGCAATTAATTGTGGATTATCTTTATAGGATAACGGTGAGCATAATCAGTCAAATTTAATTGACAGCCCACTGGAACTTAAGGAGATTTGATTTTCTGGAGTTCTGAATCTTTGGAAACCTCAAATTAAAGGCAGGCAATTAAGACTGATATCGTCAAAGACTGTCCAATTAATCACAATTTGTTTACCAATGCACTTTACAAGACGGTGATTGCCTTGCATCCTGTTGTACCTAAGACAATAATGTCAAATAGATTTTTTCTTACTGCATTTTATTTTTTAGATGGGCTTTCATTTTCTTTCCTAAACCACTGGCAATATGAGTATTTCCTTATGACTTGCTGTTCTTTTGCATTCATGTGCAAAGCTTCTGCTCTTAATATTTTCTTTTTTAATATACTTCTATTTTATGGGTATATCATATATAATCATTATAAAATTTCTTTCACAAAGCTTTCTAATGTTCTATCCACAGAATTTTATCCAGTTCATGACTGAAATTACATCTTTATTTCATCTAGTACCCTGTTACTTGTTTGCACAGAATTCACTGAAGCGTGTAGTAGAAGGATATCTAATTTGCCTGTTGCTTGTTACTTCCCCCAGTCTTTGGGCAGGATTACTCAGTCACATAGGTTTCAGTAACAAAAATCAAGGTTTTCTTTCTTTTTCCTGGGCTTTGGATTTGGTTTATGTGAAGTAAGAATAATCATAAACTAGGACAACTGGAAGTGGAGTCTGAGTCGTGCAGTTCTTCAAACTGCCTGGGCTTCTCCCATCTGCCTACTTTTTTTTTCAAATTAATGAATAGTAACGGAGACCTGTCTGATGAATTTACATCCTCCAGAAGAATCACTGGCATCACATTACTTCCTCAAAATCATTCATAATCACAGGAGACTTTTCCATTGATGTTGTCTCAATGTAATCTTCAACAGAAATAATACTAGACGTGTGTGTGTACTTGCATGTGTACACACATGTACATATCCCTAGTGCGGAAGATGATTTTAGGTCCTCAAAGTATTTACTGAAACTAGACAGAGGTTTTCTGAGAAGGCATTGTAAATCTGACAATGCTAATTTCTCAGAATGTTGATTTTTATTTTTATTCAAACTAAAGTAATTCTGTACCTACAGTGGTCATGTTTGAATGAGACCTTATTATGAGAATCACATTGCTCTGGATTTCTGTTATTTTTCACTTCTGCACAAGAGAAGGGTAAAGGGGCTCAAAGGCTCAACCCAAAAAACTCAAACTACAAAAGTAATTTATAAGTCCAGGAATCCTTCCACTTGAGCCCCCACTCTACTTTCCCATTTTGCTGTCAAATGGCGCACAAACTTTTGAAGTTTCACGTCATCCTGACTCCTTGAAAGCGCAGCTTATCACTAGACCCCTAGATTTTCAGAATCCCAGATTTTGGAGCAGTCTGAAAGGTGATGTGCTTCAAATCAACATTCAGGGCTTCATTAACCCAAGGCAAAAGCATTTCCTGATCCCATATTCCAACAAAATGCTTAGAGAGGACTTGGCAGGAGAACAAGGAAGAACTATTTTACTCGCTAACTTGAAATGTTTGGGGAAATGAAGTGCTAGGCCTCCAGTTGGTATGATTCTGCATACCTTCATTAACATGATTCATTTATTAACAGTGTGATACAATGCTAATTGTTGGTGTAGGTGTTTCTAGGATGAGGGCCTTACAAAATTCCTTATTGAAAAAGTATTTATTTCATAAGTCATCCTAAGTGATAGGAGCCTGAAGACAGAGAGGCAGGCTGATCCTCTGTGGGCTACTAAGGTCACAGATCTGTGCAATTTATTGTGCAGAACCAACAACAGCTGAGACCTGCAAGAGAGAGAGATTTTGATGAGAGCCAATCCCTAACCCAAATTCAGATTGGGTTATGCTTTCATAAACATTACGTCATCCAGTTTTGACAACAAAATGCCATGAAGTTGACAGTTTTTCCATTGGCAACTATCAAAAAATGGACATGATACCCATCTGAATTTACCACAGATTGTTTACATTTTTTTTTTTATTTTGGCTTACTTTTTTTAGCATTGTGAAGTGTTTGTCTTGTGTTTTTATGCTTCCCTTGCAATCAGTTCCTCTGTATTTTATAGTAACTTTGTCTTCTGCTCTTGTCCTTGTCACCCAATTTAGTTGTTTTTATCTTATTTACCATACTAGAACACAGCAGACAGATTAGGAAGAAACATCTGGGATTTTTATAGTCTGGGCTTCCCTTGCTTACCATGAAGTTCATGATAAAAATGGTACTGCATTGATTCTGATCTTATTTGAATTGGATTAGTGTTTTGCTTTGTTTTTTCTCATAGACTTAATGGGGTCCAACAATGAAAGTCTTTAAGGGTGAATCCAGACTAGCATGTTAGTTTGGACTAGAAGTATCCTTTTGAAGAAAATTAGTTGACTGCCCTCAGTGATGTGTTTAGTGAGGATGTTTGGTCCGTAGCACCAGGTTATTCACTCTACAGATCCACTCTTTTGGGCTACATAACTCACTAGTAATGTTGTTGTTTAGTGTCATTTCTAAGAGCTAAGAAACAAAGAGAGCAGGGAAGGACAGGGAAGTATAATGAGTTTTCTGGAGGTAATTAATAATTGGTTGGGGTTTTTTTCCTCTCACCACAACCTTTGAATTAACCAATTTCATAAATTTCAAAGAACTAGCAGATGCAAATATTCAACAAAGCTGGAAAAATTTATAAGATAAAACTGGATCTATGTGTAGGGATGGCAATTTTGGGTACAACAGCTTCACCAGTGCTTTATTAAGTGTTGATAAGAGTATAACTCCATCTCCAGAAAAGAAGCTTTCAATATTCTTCAGACAAAGGAAAAATACAGTAACTGCAAAAATGCTTTATGTAATACCGGCTTAAAATATGGAGATTTAAGACAAAAATTCTTCCTGAAAGAAGAGAGGCAGAGAACTGCAAGGTGTCTGATGTTATCAAATGCAAAATAAAAAACATTTTTGTTTACTTCTTGTGTCCAGTTAAAGCTTTAGGACTGTCATGGTTTAGCCCCAGCCAGCGACTAAGCACCACGCAGCCGCTCCCTCACTCCCCCTGCCCTGGTGGGATGGGGGAGAGAATCGGAGGAGTAAGAGTGAGAAACACTCCTGGGTTGAGATAAGAACAGTTTAATAATTGAAATAAAGTAAAATAGTAATGATAATAATAACAATATAATAATGATACCAATAACAATATACAAAGCAAGTGATGCACAATGCAATTGCTCACGACCCGCCGACCGATACCCAGCCAGTTCCCGAGCAGCGATCGCTGCTCCCCGGCCAACCCCCCCCAGTTTCTATACTGGGCATGGCGCCATATGGTATGGAATAGCCCTTTGGTCAGTTTGGATTGCTGTCCTGGCTGTGCCCCCTCCCAGATTCTTGTGCCCCTGGCAGAGCCTGGGAAGCTGAAAAGTCCTTGCCTAGCATAAGCAGTACTGAGCAACAACTAAACCATCAGCGTGTTATCAGCATCAATGTCATCCTAAATCCAAAACACAGCACTGTGCCAGCTACTAGGAAGAAAATTAACTCTATCCCAGCTGAAACCAGGACAAGCACCAGGTTTTCCATATTCCTTGTTGAGTGCAAAGGGAGAGACCCTTTCCACTTCACAAAAATATCACATGGCCTATTTCAGCAGCAGCATTTGTGATGTGCCTTAAGCCTAAACTTGTTACACAGCTTTTAGATCTGGATAGTTCATTCAAAGCTGCCCAAACCCCAGTAAATCAACCCAGTGGAAAATCTTTTACCAATGGGAAGAAATTGCTAGCGAGTCCTCTAGTAATACCTATGGTATTTTGGTCTCTAGGAGAGGAAAAATCACATAGGTTTTTTTTAACTCTCTCCTTGATTCACGTCTTCCTGACACTGTGTCAGGAGTCTTTGAGAAACATTGTATTTTAGTAAAACCCTCAGACTGGAGAAGTCTACTTCAGGAAGCCTGTCAGAAAAGCTCTAAGAAATCTGGATGGCTTTTAAGCTAGCATGAAACCACTTTTACCCTCATTTTCCTTTAATCTTTTTCTGGGGTAAGACCAGCCAAACCACAAGAGGAAAGTATTAACACTTCACAATCATGTCCTTCTTAAGAAAATACATCTCAGTGTCCACAGTTAGTTCCAAATTAACAGCACGTTTACTTCAAGTACTTAAGAACTCCTAATAAAGACAAGTGTCAGACACATCCATAAATCATAAGCCTACATAGTACTTTCAAAGGCTGAAACTGTTTTTAAGGATTTCTAGCAAACAGGTGTCTCTGGAATTACCTGACGTGCTCAGGGACCCAGAAACATGAGAACATGACAGGTATAGATTTCAAACTGGAGTTTCATTTTACATCTGACACTGGAGGCTATGCACCAGTGCTGAACAGTACCCACAGAGCAGTCAGAGCATATGGCCTAACATAATGTATGACAAGCCCTGATTTTAAATAACATCCCTCCAGGGCTGAAAAGAGTTGCCCTATAGCAACACTCCTATAATGTTTCACTGCCACTCTGGTTGGGTATACAAGTCCATGTTTATGTCTATTAATCAACACAACCGCAGTAGCACTAGTAACTACAATTTGCAAAGGAATTTGGGAGCTACTTGCACAAGAAACACTATGGTAAAGTATTAGAGTTAGTACTGTGTTTCTCAGCTTGCTGCAGCGTGAATGACAACGATCCCTCCAAGCAATATTTCCAAAATACCACAATTCCAACTTTAGCTGAAAGAATAGGCAGTTTGCTTATTAAGGAGAAGACATAGATGGAGACAGAAGAAAGTAAGAGAGAGAGAGAGAAAGGGAGCAAATGAGAAAGGAAGAAAAAGAGAAAGAAGGACAGGAAGACAGAAAAACAGAAAAAGACAGGGAGAAGGAGGGAGAGAGGGTTGATTTAGGTCCTTCATAGCTAAAAATCCAGATTGCTTAAATGCCATAGTTGCATACATGCCAGAAAATCAGTACCTAACACTACCTATTCCCAGGGCAACTGCAAAGTAATTGCTTCCGTGGCTTGTTCAGAAGTCTCCCATGGTGCTTATCATGCCCAGAAACACTGTGGTCTGGACAACAAGGCAATCTGAAAACTCCACATTTTTGTTTCAGTCCACGTATTTCTCTTCAGTTTCTCCATCCAAACAGTATGCTTAAAGTGGGCCCATAACGTACCAGAAAAAGTGATTTCTTTTAAAAATGTCATTATAGCTACAACTCATTTTGTTCAAAGAGCCTTTTTTCCATTACAGTTCTGAACCTTTTTGAAATCACTTTTCCTATACCATAGAAGCAGCCCTTTACTTTCAGTCCATAAGCAATTCAGGGGAAAGAGAGATACGGGGCACTTCCAGTTATGGTGCCAGCACAATACACCATCAAAAATGCAAGAGAAAAAGAACCAGAAGTGTCATTCCAGCTCCATAGCTCTAAAGCATTTAGGAACTTAATCACATAACTCACATCTTGCAGGGGAACATATTAAACCACTGCATATTGGCTGCTAGGACAGATTCCACTTGCCCTACTATAACTTTGCCACTATGCAGACACATAGGATTGTTAGGACAGGATTGTAAGAACCCAGCTCCATCCTGGCTGTTGGGACAGTCAGCTAAGGATGAACCCTGGATTCCAGCTGATGGTTTCTCAAGAATTCATGTATCATTAGTAATATGAGAAGTAGCAGCATCTTACGGTGAACTGGCAGAGCCAGAAAGAATCATAGAATCATAGAATCATTTAGGTTGGAAAAGACCTTTAAGATCATCCAGTCCAACCATTAACCTAACATTACCAAGCCCACCACTGAACCAATTAAGGGTAGACTAGACTAAACCATGTCCTGAAGTGCTACATCTATCCATTTTTTGAACGCTTCCAGGGATGGGGACTCCACCACCTCTCTGGGCAGCCTGTTCCAATGCTTGACCACCCTTTCCGTAAAGAAATTTTTCCTAATTTCCAACCTAAACGTCCCCTGGCACAGCTTGAGCCCATTCCCTCTTGTCCTATTGCTAACTACTTGGGAGAAGAGACCAACACCCACCTCACTACAACCTCCTTTCAGGTAGCTGTAGAGAGCAATAAGGTCACCCCTCAGCCTCCTCTTCTCCAGGCTCAACAACCCCAGTTCCCTCAGCCGCTCCTCATAAGGCCTGTGCTCCAGACCCTTCACCAGCTTCATTGCCCTTCTCTGAACACGCTCCAGCACCTCAATGTCTTTCTTGTAGTGAGGGGCCCAAAACTGGACACAGTATTCCAGGTGCGGCCTCACAAGCGCCAAGTACAGGGGGACAATCACCTCCCTGCTCCTGCTGGCCACACTAGTCCTGATACAAGCCAGGATGCTGTGTCTGCTTTCAGAATGGGATAATACTTCGCAGCACATAAATTCATCCTCGTTTCAGCAAATGTTCGAAACTTCAGCCAGCAATTATAGTCCATTTACACAGGATAATTCCTTAACTTCTGTAGAAAAAAATCACCACTCCTGATACAATATTCTACTGGATTTACATAGCTCTAGCTACAGACTCATGCCTTTCCACCTGCACTGCCTCAAAAAGCACATTTACACTCACTATAAATATTTCAGATAATCAGAACGATACCGCACTTCTTAAATGCTCTGTGTACTAGGCTCCTTCTCCTCATTCCCCATTTTCCTGAGATAGCACAGAGTTGTCAGGAAGTCTAGATTTTTATTATCACTGGTGACATGGATATAAATGATACTGATGTGATAAGCTGGACATCTTGTTCAGCATCATTTCCTTGTGTAGAGAACATGCATTAAATAACATGATGATAGAAGGTGCAAGATGCAATGTACACTTGTAGCAAAAATCCTTTGGTGATTGGCATTCAAGCAGAATAAATGGATAGCACTTAACCAGCTGAAAGCAAACATTCCCTCCCACCAAAAAAGAAAGAGGCACCAAATGACTCTTGAATCTCTGTAGTCATATAAGAAAATGAGTTCCCAGAAAGTTGCATTCCTTCCTTCCTTTCATTAAGCATAATGACAAATAAAAAGTTAATATTCAGTGGCTAACTATTCCTCATCTAACAGTTTGTGGTTTTGGTACAGAAAGCTTTTCAGAAACTCAGGTCCCAGCTCAGGCTAAAAACATCAAAAATCATGACATCCCAAATTATTAGTAGCCACAGAAGTCTGGGTCAGCATTCACCCTTGTGCCTTCCAGTTCTCCCTATGTATCATTTTTAGTAGCGTGAAGCAACAGCAACAAGACAACAAGACAACATGCAGTTCAGCAGATAGTTAGGCAGTAAATTCTTATTACAGCTCTGAGCAAATAACAGCATCTGTAACATGAGGTGCTCTTCTCCCATCTCCTACTCAGATCCAAATTCACTCTGCTGGTGAATTAGTGTTTCAGTATAGCAGATTCTTGCCTGGGTGTCCACACAACACAATCATCGCAATCTAAACTAGAGCACGCAGAAGACCTTACAGGAGGGGTAACTCCCATCTTTATCTTCCCAGTTCCACTTGCATGCTCTTACCATGCCCTTTTATGCTTACTCCATGCATGTTCATTCCATTGTATCATAAACTAAGATGCAAATAACCTATAAAATACTATTAAGATTGCAGATATATATACTCCCCCCCATCCTTCAAAGTGCAAACCTCATTTTAGCTTTATCATTATGTTTAAAGAATTGCAAACAGTAAAGAATGAGCATAGGGAAATGATGACTACAAAATACTCAGTTCAGTGCCACACAAGGTATCATAGTGTCTTGAGATTATCCATCCAAAAATCTAAATAACAGAAGTAGATGACAAAGTGCTTTGCAGGATCTATAAGAGGGTACTCACTATTATTGTTACTTCTAATGCACACTTGACTAATTTCTGTGGAGAAGTACGTCTACAGGAAATGTGGAATGTAAAAAGAATACAACCACTTAAAAGACAAGAATAAAATACTGTTCCTTGCGTAGGTGGAAAGCTGAGAGTTTACTCTGGGAACTGTAGAGAGAATTAGATTCAAAATGTACAAATGAAGAAAAATGTTACATAACAAAGTGGAACAATATGTACATAAAGCAAGTAATGGCTGTTATTGCCCAAGGGAGGTGACCAGTACTAAATGTTAGTGAAATGAATCTTTACTTTCTCCTGTAAATCTGTATCCCTAATTAATACAAAATAAAAGCCTAGCGAAATCTTGAATTTGCACTTGTAAACCATCGTGGCAACATCCTTCAGTCCCTGACAAACAGGTTTATTTTCTTTACGGCAGCTTCCATGATAAACAATAACTGCACAGATTTAGAGGCCTAATTTCATTTGGCGGTGAGACAGTTCCATGGCCTTTCCTTCCAGAAGAGATGAAGCAGATGAAGAAAGGGTGAGAAGTAATAGAAGACACTGCAGCTTCTTACATTTTTGTACTAGACTCTGCAAGAGAATCTAAAACTCCCGTAGGAACTGGGAAGCTACAGTTTGAATCTGATCCCCCGAACTATAGAATAGTACAGAAGAGTTGGGAAGAAGGAGCCCCCCTCTGCCATATAGACACGCAATTCTACAATATGCATGATGGGTGGAGAGAGAAAGCAGTTGGTAAAGACACATCAAAAGAAAGAGGAATGTGCTCTCTTCTCGTCCCAGAGCTGGTTTTAAGGCAGTATCTAGTGTTTTGGGTTGTTGCATCGTTGGTTGCCACAGAATCATAGAATCGTTTAGGTTGGAAAAGACCTTTAAGATCATCCAGCCCAACCATTTACCTAACATTACCAAGTCCACCACTAAACCAATTAAGGGTAGAGTAGCAATTTCATGTTTCCTGGCTTGGTGGCTGGATTAGTTTTTAATGAAAGTAAAAACTAGGAATCATTGAAGTTGAAAAGGATCTCTTAAGATCCAACCATCAACCCAACACCACCATGTCCACTAAACCATGTCCCAAAGTGCCACATCTACCCATTTTTTGAACATTTCCAGGGATGGTGACTCCACCACCTCTCTGGGCAGCCTCTTCCAATGCTTGACTACTCTTTCTGTGAAGAAATTTTTCCTAATATCCAATCTAAACCTCCCCTGGCACAGCTTGAGGCTGTTCTCTCTTGTCCCATCACTAACTACTTGGATAGTAGTGTTCTGAAACACAATTTTAGAAACAGGAACATAAGGCAGGATTCCTCTCACCTAATTTCAGATTTTAAAAGGAGATCAGGAAAGTAACTCATGTGTAGGTATTTACAGTTAATAAAAGAAACAATGTCCCTATACCTTATCTTAAGATTCTCAGTCATTTTTGTTTTCCCAGTGACTGTGAATGCAATTTTTCCCAATACATCTGTAGTAGCTAATTCTTAATCTTATCTGAGAATTCATTCAATGTTAACCCAAGCACTTACTGGGAATGTCCCTAACTTTCAAACAATTTTTTGCTGTTTTAGTTGAGCCTGCAGTTGTTTTAGTCAGAATGAATAAATCTGCAAGGGTTACAAATGCTGGGGGAGAAAACTATGAACTACATAGTGACGACGTTACATTCAATTTGTCAAACAAACCTGGTGTCATTTAGAAGAGCAATAATTGATAAATTAAAAATATATGAGCCAGATGTGCTAAATTACTTGTTCAGGTGTTTAGTAATGGGGCAGCTGATTTTTTTTGAACACTGACTTACAGATTACAAAGTTACAGAATTGGAGTTGGAATGCAATCATGGTATACACATAGGACAAGCACAGAAGCATGACAAGTCTTTTGCCACGTGAGCTTCTCCGAACAATGTTTACAGAGATATCCTTCCTGCTACCTTCCTATTAACTCTCCCAAGGAATTCTCCCATGAACTGTGAAAGAACTGGCATACTGTAATAGGAATCAAAACCCATTAAACATCTGCAGAAACAGAGTATTTCCATGTAAGGTCTGTTCTGTTTTTTTTTTTTTAAACAGAAAACTCAAGTTAAAAAAACAGCAGAAAAAGAAAGTTGTGGGTTTTTTTTTCTCCCCCTAGAATAACAGCAATAATAAAAAACACTGGCAGGATATAAGTTGTCAGAACAGAGGAGAGAATTTCTCTTTTTCATGAAGGAATTCTGCATCCTCACAAATGGGTATCATTAGTTCCCTTTCTTGTTGTCTAATGGAAAACAGAAAAGTTTCTTATAACCTAGTAATGAATTTGTATGATTTAGTTGCCGTATGTACCATACTTGTTACTCTGAAATACTCATTACGACTTCTGCATTGGCCTAGGAAACACCTTTTCATTAACGACACTCTTCCTTCTATGTCAAGGAAAAGCACCCAACATTTTTGCTTTTGAACTCTCCAATCTTTCTTTCCCTACTAAAATATCTGTGTGTCTGTCTAACAACAGGTTTTATAGGAATGCTGCCTGGAAAAGATATGCTTTTCGTAAGTGGCCTATTCACTGCACAGTGAAATCAAGAGGAAGTTTTTTCCCCATCAGCTTCAGACAGCTCTGGATAAGCGTATTTTCAAAGCATGGTTTGGGGATATATGGAAATCCTATTGACTGTCAGGATTCATATGACTAAGACCCATATACACTGATTTGAACACTTAGTCCTAAGTCATCAATTTTTTTTGCTGGCTTGGTTTATAAACTTCTGTAGGGTTTCAGCACCCCATGTCAAGCCTTATGCCTTAGTATTAGCATATTTTTCTGTCCTTTGTTAAGTCAAATAGATTTTTCAGGCTACCCAGCTGCTTCAAATTAAAGCTATGATTCCCTCATGGACTTTAGCTTGCTATAGATTTTCTTAAAAATGTTGACAACCTCCATTTCTCTGAAGAGATGAGCTTAGGGAAGATAACCTTTGCACAGACAAAGCACCTGTATTTGCTGAACCTCAGTCCAGAATCATCTGTAAACTACACTTAGGAAACCTCAAGTGTTTTTCGTTTGTTTTGGACAGCAGACAAAACATTCTATTTCCTCCCAACTGTGTAAGAGTTATTATAGTTTGAAATGAACAGTAGTTTTATTTTTATTTCTTCTTTATCTGTTTCTCTAGATAATCTGTGGTATGATAAAAAAGCCCCAATTTCACCTATGTTCAGTTCATTAAAAACTCTCAAATCTGGGAGATTTTTCATTAAGAATGATTGTCATATTTGAGTCTGATGTTCTCGGGAAGGATCCTTGTTGCACAGGTATGTTCTTCACAGAGATGATAATAATGATGTAAACTGACAGGAGAGTAATCGCATACACAAATCACAAAGAAGCAATTTAGAATCATAGAATCACAGAATAGTTTGCGTTGGAAGGGACCGTTAGAGATCATCCAGTGCAACCCCCCTGCAATGAGCAAGGACATCTTCAACTGGATCAGGTTGCTCAGAGCCCTGTCCAACTTGGCCTGGAATGTTCCCAGGGATGGGGCATCTCCCACCTCTCTGGGCAACCTGTGCCAGTGCCTCACCACCCTCAGCGTAAAACATTTCTTCCTTATATCCAGTCAAAGTCTCCCCTCTTTTAGTTTACAACCATTACTCCTTGTCCTGTCACAAGAGGCCCTGCTAAAACATCTGTCCCCATCTTTCTCCTGAGCCCCTGCCAGCACTGCCAGGCCGCAGTCAGGTCTCCCCGCAGCCTTCTCCTCTCCAGGCTGAGCACCCCCAGCTCTCCCAGCCTGGCCTCACAGCAGAGCTGCTCCAGCCCTCGCATCATTGCTGTGGCCTCCTCCGGCCCCGCTCCGACAGCTCCATGCCCGTGCGGTGCTGAGGGCCCCCGAGCTGGGCGCAGGGCTGCAGGCGGGGTCTCAGCAGAGCGGAGCAGAGGGGCAGAACCCCCTCCCTCGCCCTGTGCCCACGCTGCTCTGGGGGCAGCCCAGGACACGGTTGGCCTTCTGGGCTGCCAGCGCACATTTAGGCTAACAGTAGTGAATGCTGCAAAGGGAACATGGTCCATCCATCCCAAACATGACAACACTGAAAACTGTGCCACCAAGGGAAAGTTGTGTTCAATCACAGACAAATTTATATTAAATACAAAGCTACTGGTAACTGAAAAAAAAAAAAAATTGGAAAAGACTGTATAGGATTCCAGTTCTTCCTTAGGTTAACACATCTACCTCTCAGCAATGCCAAAAAATAGGTCTAGATGAGTGTCCTGGTTTTGGCTGGGATAGAGTTAATTTTCTTCCTAGTAGGGAGCATAGTGCTGTGTTTTGGATTTAGTAGGAGAAGAATGTTGATAACACACTGATGGTTTAGTTGTTGCTAAGTACTGCTTATGCCAGTCAAGGACTGTTCAGCTTCCCATGCTCTGTCAGGGGCACAAGAATCTGGGAGGGGGCACAGCCAGAATAGTTGATCCAAACTGCCCCAAGGGCTATTCCATACCACATGACATCATGCTCAGTATAGAAACTGGGGGGGGTTGGCCGGGGAGCAGCGATCGCTGCTGGGGAACTGTCTGGGTATCGGTCGGCGGGTGGTGAGCAATTGCGTTGTGCATCACTTGCTTTGGATATTGTTATTACTATTATTATTATATTGTTATTATTATTATTTAACTTTATTTTATTTCAATTATTAAACTGTTCTTATCTCCCCCCAGGAGTGTTTCTCACTCTTACTCCTCTGATTCTCTCCCCCATCCCATCGGGGCAGGGGGAGTGAGCGAGCGGCTGGGTGGTGCTGAGCTGCTGGCTGGGGCTAAACCACGACAATGAGTAACTTCTTTTTTTGGTTTGGTGGCCAAATCTATAAATCACGTGAAAGGTACCACTTTTTAAAAAGAAGTACTTATGTAAGAATAGTTGAATTTTGTTTAAAACTCTAAATATCTTCAGACTGGCTGAAACCAATTTTTTCTATGATAAATGACACAGCAAAACCCTTAAAAAATGCTGAAGTGTATCACTGATAACACTGGCAAATATGATCTATGTATAAAGATATTCTAAACATAACAGGATGGACAAATCACAGGTCATGGAGTGTTTTCAGTTTCCTAAAAAAGTACACAAAAACCTAAAAAAAAGGAAGACTGAAAAGAATAAGTGCCAAAAGCAGTGATTTGAGCCGTCTATTATCTTCCTTGTATTCATTCTTTATTTCATCAAGCCACTATAAATAATGTAAACTCTAACAAGTATTTTTCAAACTTTTGTGGGTTTTTTCAAGTTTCATTAAGATTTGCAAAAAAAGGACTTCAAGCGTCAATTCAAAGTGAATTGGGTATCAACACCTGAGTGATGCTACTGGTACAAACTGGGAAAAAAGGGTCCTATTTTAGTTTAGGGGATCACTGATGAAAAACATAACTGTATGAACTTTTATAACATTGATGCAAACACCTAGCATTTTTTTGTTATACTTCACAATTAGATAATACATTATATTTATTGGTCATAGATAATCAAACTCCTTTCCCCTTCCAAAAAAAAATTTCTGGTGCAGAAGCCAGCTAGTATTTGCAATATGTTCTTAAGACTCATATAAAAATATACTATTTGGCAAGTGGAACAATTACAGAATATAATTTCTTAATATCCTATACGAAATTAGTACTTTAAGGTTTTTTTTTAAGCACAATCTTTAAAATTGGAGGTAGAAAGCAACCTCTGCATTTAAATCTTGTAAGTAAGAGCCCTAGCCATAAATCTTAGACTCAAAATCCACTCGTACTGCGATGCTCAAAAGCCACTGGCACTAACTGAACCCAAGCTACAATTATCATCATTTGGCTAAAAAATAAAAAAAATAACTTGGATGCTGAATTAATTTACAGTATTTTACACTGCAGTTGGAAAACCATGTGACAAGTTCTGGCATAGCATCGCTGGGAATAAATCAAAAGACGAAAGAATTCTGGGGGAAACAAGTCTAACTGGGTACCTATAGAGCAGAATGCTGGAGTTGTACAACTCATGAAAATGGCTGCGTTGCAGTCTTCAAAGCCCTTGATCTTCCATGGATTATGTAAAGTTGACCCCCAGAAACAAAGACAACCATAAACTTTGACAAACATTGCTATCAAGACATTTCATTCAGATGATCTTATAATCTTGCCACCTGGGAAAACAGATGAAGTTAATGAAAATCTTTTACTGACTTTAGTGGTTCATGATCATGCAGCTGTCAAACCCAGATTTAGCTACAACATATAATGTAGCTGTCCAATGACAAAAATACAGACCATATGGTTACAACAGGTTGAATACAGTAACAAGACAAAAAAAGGTTTGATTTTTGTTGGGCATTTTTTGTTTTCATTTTTCTATTTAACTTTTGCAACCATTTAGAAATTGTTTCTCTGATAAGCATTTTTTTTCACATTTGTATTTGCCAGTTGGATGAGTCTACTGCTACCAAATTAGCAGCTTAAGGTTACTTTTGGAAGAACCCCCTGCTCCCAGTCTATTTCTATGAGTTAGAAGTATCCCCAGTAGGTACTGATAGCTATTAATTTGTAATTTTAAGGTAGAATGACCGTTACTTCAAGTAACAGAAGCAGAATTGGCAAATTATTATCTACCATAAATACAGTAACCTTGGAAAGTTGTGGAGCCATAAAACGCACATCACAAAGACAACTCTCGGGATGAAAAAGGACCTGGTATTAACGAACAGCAGAGCACCATCAGTCTTACTGATAGATGGACATAGATTAATCTGCTGTTCAGTGGTTCATAGCAAATCATGGAATGTCTACCTTTCTTTACACTGAAAATGCTACTCCCTTTACTTGTCAGGTTTTTCTCTTAAACACAGATTAATCTGTTCCTTCCTCTGGTGGTAAACTCAGTCTATCTTTGCTGAATTCTAATAACTACCTCCTGATTTTATTTTACTGTATTTTGCACTAAAAATTTTCACCAAATAGGATACTGGTGGACTGTTCTGCTATTTATTTTGAATAGATTAAGTTAAGAAAGCATGGGTCTTACTGTATTTTGGTAAGAAGCAATGACAATTGCATTTTTTAAATAATCCTCATACGGCCTTTTTTAAAAAATATCTTCTGTTTATTTAACTATTCAACTTACATCTTCTATGCATCATGTCAACCAGAACCTGAACAAAAGTTTTAAAAATAACCACAAAAAAGCTTATACCTTACATCTAAGTCCTGGAATACAACGAAGGTTTCAAATTGCCCTTTATCAGTTTTATCTTGAGTTCTGTACAATACTGCCCATTTGGAGTTGAATCTGAATTTGAATTTCTCCAGAGGATTCATTGATTTTCCACTGGCAATTAAGCCTGGAGCCCTGAGATGCTCCCACATTATTTCATTGTCATATAATTTTTCTAAAAATTAAATTTCAATTAGCCAAATTTGATTTGGCTTATTTTATTCTTGTTTATTTCTACCTACTTAGCCCTCCATTTTTGCTGGCCATTCTAAATTATATGCAGGCACACAACTATTTTCAATAGATTTTTCATAAAATTGCATAAACACTAATGAACTACCCTTGCCAAGGTGCAAGATGAAATTAAACTCATGTTTTATTGCAGCAGGTGTTGCTGTTTACTGACACCCAGCCATTTTTTTTTTTGCATGGTTCCTTCCCTACTGCAAACTTAATTCTGAGAATGTTCCCTATATATTAAGCAAGTTTCACGTATCTAGTTAATGCAACCCTGGTCTGTCTGCATCTTAAAAAAAATTTGTGCCTAAGCAATACAATTGTTTGGGAAGATGTGTATTTTCATACCTAAAAAAGGAATAACACCTTACCAAACAATGACATTTATTGCAACTTACAGCCTGGGTATGAAAACAGATGGTCCAAATTGAGGATTAACTTTCCTTCAAAACTTGTAGAGTTTTTGCTTTGGTTTTGTTTTTTTTTTTCCCTCCCCAAATAAAAAGTGGCTTTTAAACAAGTGATTTTTTTTTTTTTTTTTTTTAAGTGGGAAAGTTATCTCTCTCCCAAATAGACTTTAATACTTAAAGAAAGTAGTTCAAAAACTGAACAGTCCTAAGTCTGAGGTGACGAATCCATCTAAAAAAGAAGAAAAGAAAGGTGGAGGGGGGAATCATTAAAATATCGCAGAAATCTATTTTCTATACTGGCTTTCCAGTTTATTAGTCAACATACTGGAGGATTTTCCTATTTTTCCTATTTTCCCTTTACTTTCAAAGGTAAAGTAGAGTTTCTTCGACAATATGGATGTTGAGTAAACATCTTGTGTCATTGCTTTTCCACTATTTTTTTTTTTTTTTCTGACCTGGCTTGCTTTAGGCATTTCTGAGAAAGATCATCTTCTCCGTATAAAGTTCTACCATGCCTGATAATTGTGTCCTTTTCATAATTTTAACTGTTCTATTTTATATCATCCCTTAAGGACAACTATCATAACAATACTATTGTACAATGTAAGCGTAAAACACAAACAAGTTACCTTAAAAGGAAATAAAGTGGTTTGTACTTTAACAGTCCTTGTGCGTACTTAAAATCAGAAACGTCCAAGTTGAGAGACCTGTGAACCTTCAGTATCAGCACAACTGAACAATTTTTATGGTACTTAAGAATGTTTAAAGTAGTGATGTGACACTCAGAATGTATGGTTCTGTCACAGACTTCCTGCATAGCATCTTAATCTCACTGCTGCTTCTTCTTCCAACCATAAATGTAGCACTATTAGGTGTCACATTCACAAACCAAAAATTATGGCTTTTTTCAAATGTTAATTTGACTTTAATCAAGCCAGAATCATTTGGTCTTTGTTATATGACTACCTGAGGTGTTAAGTCTCAATATCACGCTTATATATTGACATGATAGTGTAACTATGCTCACTTAAGTCATTTAATGCTGTTGAATTGTCAAAATGAGGACCTTAAAGCATTTGTATAAAATTCTGTTCCTACAGTGGAGTCAATTTGGACAAAAGAGTCAGAATTACACTAGAGGTTTTTTGAAGACTATTTGGGAGAAACAAGGAAAAAGGTGGAACAATAGAAAACCAAGTGACAATGATTAGCTGTTCTAATAATAATGGTTACATATTCTATTAATTGTACAATTAATAATTTGTATGATTTGAAAACATATGCTAGAAAACTACGAGTTTAAAGAATTATAAACGTTAATGCTTTCTGCTTTGCTTTATGCTTACCGAGCCAAAAGAGGTCAGTTGGTTTGGGTTGTTTTTTTTTTTTTTCTGGCAAACACTACAACATAAGAAAATGCCACAAGAAGTAAGGGAATCTGTTAATTTTCAATTGTTAAATAAAAATAAGATTAAAAACTTATTTAAGTAAAAAAGAGAAAATTTGTCAAAAACATTCTGCATTAAAATAATCTCCCATGTCCAATTATAACATTAGGGTGCATTTAGTTATGTGATGCTAAAAGTTCCATACAGTTCCCGTGAGACCCTTAGAGCCTTATAATGCCTTTCACATTACAGTCCTATGCATAAAATTCTGATAAGCATTTCTTTGCTGAGTAGCTCTACAGCAAGCCAGAGTGAAAAACTGGTTAAAGCTGTATTACCACCTCTCAGAAAAGCTCTACCAAACTTTTATTGTTTCCTGTTCTTGTGATTTAAACCACGGTAGAATCATAGAATTGTTTGGGTTGGAAGGGACCTCAAAGATCATCCAGTTCCAACCGCCCTGCCATGGGAAGGGACACCTTCCACTAGACCAGGTTGCTCAAAGCCTCATCCAGCCTGGCCTTGTACACTTCCAGGGATGGGGCATCCACAACTTCTCTGAGCAACCTGTTCCAGCACCTCACCACCCTCATGGTGAAGAATTTCTTCCTTATATCTACTCTAAATCTACCCTCTTTCAGTTTAAAGCCATTACTCCTTGTCCTATCACTACATGCCCTGTAAAAACTCCCTCTTCCGCTTTCTTGTAGGTCCCCTTCAGGTAGTGGAAGGCTGCAATAAGGTCTCCCCGGAACCTTCTATTCTCCAGGCTGAACAACCCCAACTGCCTTAGCCTCTCTTCATAGGAGAGGTGCTCCAGCCCTCGGATCATCTTCGTGGCCCTGCGCTGGACCCGCTCCAACAGGTCCATGTCTTTCTTGTACTGGGGACTCCAGAGCTGGAAGCAGTACTCCAGGCGAGGTCTCACCAGAGTGGAGTAGAGGGGCAGAATCACCTCCCTCGAACTGCTGGCCACACTTCTTTTGATGCAGCCCAGGATACAGTTGGCTCTCTGGGCTGCAAGCGCACATTGCCAGGTCACGCTGAGCTTCTTGTCAACCAACAGCCTCAAGTCCTTCTCCTCAGGGCTGCTCTCAACCCATTCTCTGCCTAGCCTGTATTTGTGCTTGGGATTGCCCCAATCCAGGTGCAGGACCTTGCACTTGGCCTTGTTGAACTTCATGAGGTTCGCACGGGCCCGCCTCTCAAACCTGTCAAGGTCCATCTGGATGGCATCGCTTCCCTCCAGCATGTTGATCGCACCATACATCTTGGTGTCATCGGCCAACTTGCTGAGGGTGCACTCAGTCCCATTGTCCATGTTGCCAACAAAGATGTTAAACAGCGCTGGTCCAGATACCAACCCCTGAGGAACTCCACTCACCACTGGTCTCCACCTGGACATCAAGCTGTTGACCGCAACTCTTTGAGTGTGACCATCCAGCCAATTTCTTATCCACCAAGTGTTCCATCTGTCAAATCCATGTCTTTCCAATTTAGAGACAAGGATGTTGTACAGGACACTGTCAAATGCTTTGCACAAGTCAGGTAGATGATGTCAGTAGCTCTTTTCTTATCCACCAATGCTGTAACCCCATCATAGAAGGCCACCGAATCTGTCAGGCACAATTTGCCCTTAGTGAAGCCATGTTGGCTGTCACCAGTCACCTCCTTATTTTCCATGTGCCTTAGGGTAGTTTCCAGGAGGATCTGTTCTATGATCTTGCCAGGCACAAAGGTTAGACTGACTGGCCTGTAGTTCCTCAGCTCTTCCTTTTTTCCCTTTTTAAAAATGGAGGTTATATTTCACCTTTTGCAGTCAGTGAGAACTTCACCAGGCTACCATGACTTCTCCAATATGATGGACAGTGGCTTAGCAACTTCACCTACCAGTTCCCTCAGGACACACGGATGCATCTCATCAGGTCCCATGGATTTGTGCACCTTCAGATTCTTTAGACGGTCTCAAACCACCTGGGTGGTTCATTTTCTCCCAGTTCCTGCCTTTGCCTTCTGCGACTTGGATGGTGTGGCCTGAGCGCTTGCCAGTGAAGACTGAGGCAAAAAAGTCATTGAGTACCTCAACAAGATTTCCCATTTCCTTCCAGAGAGGACCCATACCTTCCCTAGTCTTCCTTTTATCATCGACACCTCCTACAGAAACTTTTGTTGTTGTCATTGATGTCCCTGGCCAGATTTAATTCTATCAGGGCTTCAGCTTTCCTAACCTGATCCCTGGCTGCTCGGACAATTTCTCTGTATTCTTCCCTGGCTACCTGTCCTTGCTTTCACCCTGTGTAGGCTTCCTTTTTGTGTTTGAGTTTGTCCAGGAGCTCCTTTTTCATCAATACAGGTCTGCTGGTGTTTTTGCCTGACTTCCTTGTTGTTGGAATGCGTCACTCCTGAGCTTGGAGGAGGTGATCCTTGTATATTAACCAGCTTTCTTGGGCCCCTCTTCCCTCCAGGGCTTTATCCCATGGTACTCTACCAAGCAGATCACTGAAGAGGCCAAAGTCTGCTCTCCGGTATGCACGTATGAATGTATGTATTACATTCAGTTTAATGGACTCCTTGCATGTTCATTTTAAGCATTTCAATGTGTAATTTCCCCAAGCACCACAACAGAAATACCTGTTAAAATATTTATATCGCTTTACTGCTTTAGTGATAGAGGCAAGATTCTTACTGTAACTGTTAATACAATAGCAGATTTAACAGACCAGGGTTTTACTTCCATGGAGTCTTGTAATGCTTTCTTACAATGGGTTAGAATGACTTTCTGTTTTATTTATAATCTGAAGTAAAATATGCTTCACACTGATAGCACAATTAGAGTTCTAACAGCCAAAGGTTCTTGCCAGTAATTTAAACCCTAGAAACAATCCTTTTCTAGGCTTTATTGCCAAAGCTCATGAATGGACTATTCATTGCTCGCTTGGGTAACGATCCTGCTAAGGATCACAAAATTCCAACTGTAGTACTAAAGCACTCCTGACATCAGCCACTGGAGCAGCAAATAACCTCAAATTTGCCGAACCCTCTAGACCTGCAAACTTTTTCAGGAATCGCTTTGTCACCTATATGCTTGTGGATGACAAATAATAATTTGGAAATGCATTGTATTTTTGCTTAGAATAGCAGTAGCTGAGAGTCAAGGATTTCAGAAGTCCCTGCCATCCAATACTCTGCAGCCTTATAAACATCCGTGAATGTAAGAGAAATCAGCCTATCTTTTTCTCCAGAAAAAAATAGTCTTAAATATTGATCCTCTGTTTTGCTTTTTTTTTTTTTAATATTACAGAAAGATTAGCTGTCTCTTCTTTCCTCCTCCTCACCTCTCTTAACAAGAACCTCTTGTCAAAACCTGCATCAAGATACAAGGAGATATGAGGCTACCGTCTAGCCAGTCAGCCCCCAGCAGGTCTTAAGGCATGGGGCCATTTCTGTCCCCAGCACAGGACTTCACATTTGGCTGTTGAAATTCCTGTTTGCTATCAGCTCCCTCCTCCAGTCTATTGAACTCCCTCTGACCAGCAGCCCTGAGGAATGTTACTCACACCTGACAGGCAGTTAAGACTTTCAATCAGTGACACCTGGCTTTTAAGCCCAACAGTCCTGCCAGTTTTTCTCCCACCTCCTAATTCACCAATGCAGTCCCTATCTCCTCACTCCGACTGGAAAGATACTGTCAGAAGCCTTGCTAGTGTCAAGGTAAGACACTTTCTCTGCCTTCCTCTTGTCCACAGAGCTAGTTACTTCAAAATAAGAAGGCAGTCCTGTTGGTCTAGCATAATTTAACCCTGGCAAATCCATGCTGGCTGTTCTCAGCCACTTTCCTGTCCTTCATGTGCCTGGAAACTTGTTCCCAGGGACAGAGATGAGACTGACCAACCTCTAGTTCCTTGAATCATTCTTTGCCTTTTTGGGATATGGCTGAAACATTTGCCTTTTGCTATGACCAGGGTTACCTTAACTCTTCAAATGGCACACAACAGCCTCACAATGCAGCTCCTTCAACCCATTTTATCTGGTCTCAAGGACTTCTGTATATCCAAGTTAATTAAGTCATCCCTTACTTGATTCTCCTCTACTGTGGGTAGCATGTCTTCCCCCCAAAATTTGCAACTATGCAGAGAGAGCAGGGAGGCCCACCAGCAGACCTGATCTAATGAAGACTTGGGCAAAGAAGTCACTGAGTACCTCAACCATTTCATTTACATGTAGAAGGCCTTTTATTTTTGTTCTCCATACCCTTCTCCCACATCAACTCCCACATAGCTTTGACCTTAATTCTATCCCAACATGTCTGGGTGACACTTCTGTATTACCTTTTGGTTGTCTTTCCCTACTTCCCCTTTCTATATGCTTCCTTTTTTGTGTTTGACATCAGTCTGGAATTCCCTGTTCAAACAAGCTGGCTTCTTGTCATGCCTGTTTGCCTGCAAATCAAGACAGGTAGTTCTTGGGCTCTGAAGTAGTTGCCCCTGACAGTCATGACTCTTCTGGGTCTTGCTGTCCTTCAAAGCAGCTTCCCTAAGGAACATGTCTATCCATTCATTTAGCAAGCCAAAGTTTACTTCCCTCAATTCCTGGGTCTTTAGTTAAGTGTTTGTCTTCCTCACTTCTTTCATGTTCTTAAACTCTTCTCTTCCTTGGTCACTTGGTCCCTGTTTATGAATAGCCAGCTGCATTTATTTGTGACAGGCACATGAGATAGGCCTGTGTCACCCTGCTTCTCAAGCAGAATGTGAAAGGTCCCCTGTTGCTTGTTCTGTACATATTTCTGCCTTATCCTTCATCCTCCAATGAACCTGGTTTGAAATCTTCCTCACTAGGATAATAAGCCTGTAAGAAAAGATGGTCGTAGAATCATAGAATAGTTTGGGTTGGAAAGGACCTTTAAAGGTCATCTAGTCCAACCCCCTCTGCAATGAGCAGGGACATCTTCAATTAGATCAGGTTGCTTAGACCCCTGTCCAACCTGACCCTGAATGTTTCCAGGGATGGGACATCTACCACCCCTCTGGGCAACCTGTGCCAGTGTTTCACTACCCTCATTGTAAAAAAAGTCTTCCTTCTATCTAGTCTAAATCTACCCTTTTTTAGTTTAAAAGCATTACCCTTTGTCCTACCACAACAGCCCATACTAAAAAGTTTGTCCCCATCTTTCTTCTAAGCCCCCTTTAAGTACTGAAAGGCCGCAATAAGGTCTCCCCGGAGCCTTCTCTTCTCCAGGCTGAACAACCCCAACTATCTCAGCCTGTCCTCATAGGAGAGGTGCTCCAGCCCTCGGATCATCTTCATTGGCCTCCTCTGGACTCGTTCCAACAGGTCTATATCTTTCTTGTACTGGGGACTCCAGAGCTGGATGCAGTGCTCCAGGTGGGGTCTCACCAGAGTGGAGTAGAGGGGCAGAATAACCTCCCTCGACCTGCTGGCCACACTTCTTTTGATGCAGCCCATTTGGCTGCATGGTTGGCTTTCTGGGCTGCAAGCACACATTGTTGGGTCCTGTCCAGCTTTTCATCCAGTACCCCCAAGTCCTTCTCCACAGGGCTGCTCTCAATCCCTTCATCCCCCAGCCAATATTCATACTGGGGGTTGCCCCAACCCAGGTACAGGACTTCATAAGGTTCACATGGACCCACTTCTAGAGCTTGTCAAGGTCCCTCTGGATGGCAGCCTGTCCCTCAGGTGTCAACCACATCACTTGGCTTGGTGTTGTTTGCAAACTTGCTGAGGGTGCACTAGATCCCACTGTCTATGTCATTGATGAAGACGTTAAACAGCACTGGTCCCAGTACAGACCCCTGAGGGACACCACTCATCACTGATCTCCATCTGGACATCGAGTCGTTGACCACTACCCTCTGGATCCAACCATCCAACCAATTCCTCATCTACTGAACAGTCCACCCATCAAATCCGTATCTCTCTACTTTAGGGAGAAGGATGTTGTGGGGGACCAAGTTGAAGGCCTTACAGAAGTCCAGCTAGATGACATCAGTAGCTCTTCCCTTGTCCACTGATGTAGTCACTCCATCATAGAAGGCCACTAGGTTGGTAAGACAAGACTTGCCCTTGGTGAAGCCATGCTGGCTGTCTTGAATCATCTCCCTGTCCTGCTTTGTCAGGTCAATGGAAAAATGCTGACATCTCATCCCTCCTCCCTCAAGACTGAATGAATCAGATGGACGAGATATTCACCTATCCTCACTGATCATAGGGGGAGCAAGATGATCACTATTTAGACAGCTAGATTTAGGCAAGCTGCATTCCAGCTGTTACACAGGAACCTCAGCCTCTGAGGCTGACTTTCTATTAGTCATCTTGAAGCTTTTATTAATGCTTGACATAAATCTTATAAATAGGTTAACACTTGACTTTCCGTGGACTTCCATACTTCTGGAAAAAGACGAGAATTTGGGTAAATGTGATTGTACCCTGATTAAAATGGCTTGTATACCTGTATCCAGTGTCTTCATCAGTCCTCAGTATTTTCTCTGTGTCTACAGATTGATGCTATCACAGTCATCACACAATTTTTATACCTTTTTCCCCACAGTCTATTGAGATTTCTTTTCTATCTCACACAAACCCATCCAAGATGTAATCCAGATGTTTTTGGCTTACCGATTAAAGTGTCTACAAACCCTCTTGGGCATACTCAGTTTTATAGAAGTTTATAAAACTGAAGGTAGTCACTTATAAGATAACAGTTCCCATTCATATACTGCCACAATTAATATCTTGGCTCATACTACTCATGTTCTTTTCTGCTGGCAATCTCAAATTACTTCAAAATTCACAAGCTCCTTCAAGCGTTTTTTCTTCAGTTGTCATTTTTGTTGTGTGCTGTGGTTCTATTCAGGTAAAGAAGTATTCATAATGATTATTTTTTACCTGTTTGATTATCAAGCCCTTTGCTATCATTTAGACTGCACCAGTGACCTATCAGCACAGAAACTCAATGAATTTAAATCCTGTCAGATTGGTTTGTTCTGCGTTATGTTTAAATTCTGTGTTCAAAGAAACATTTTTGAAATCCTAACCTTATGGTAAGATAAAAAAAAGCTTAATTTCTTCACTCTTGACACTCTGAATTCTTTACTTTACACCGCTAACTCTAGTCTTTCCTACCCTGAAGCTGTTACTCATTGGCAGAAGGCACAGATATGAATCCTGTCAGCAGCATTGCTGCACTAGAAGCCAGACATCAAAACAGAAAACTATGCCATTTATTCTTTATAGGAGGAGCTTAATAGCCTGTGATCATATACAAATAATTCCTTGGAATTTACCCGTAATAACTAAAGTACACAATAAAAATTTCCGAAAAGACAGGTTCTACTGTAAATTGTTGCAAGGCAAGGAATGGGTTAAAGATTCTGGGGGATATATTTTGGAAATGTTTCTTCTGACACATCATGTCATGCTATTACGCATCTTTTGGCATTAGTCACATCATCATTTCTCACATGGAGAAGCATGTTCGATGCAACACAATGTGACATGTTCAAAGTAATACATCATCACTAAAATAAGACTTGTAGGTGCTTTCTGATCTCAGAAGCACAGCTTCTTCCTTTTGATTCAAAAAATATATGGTTTTCTGGATGTTTTGCTCTCTGACACTCCCTTCTTAAGTGAAATACGGTTCCCTACATGTCTCCCAGATTACTCATAATTGAGCAAGGTAGGATGAAAATATTCATTGTATCAATGGCAACGGGGAACACAATTTTTTGAGGGGACAGAAAGTGGGGTTTACTTTCTTGCTTATTTTGTATGGCAGCAGTACTTTTTAGCTTTTGGATGATCTCAGTATGAACAGTTCTTCTATCTACTGACTTTAAGGAACTTTCAATACAGCTGAAGGCTGGGAACATTTGGTAGCTTTATTTGTCTTCTCCACTAAATAAAAGGGCCTAATACTTATATTTTCAACCCTCCAATCCTGTATGATTAAAGTTAGAACTTATCCTGGTGATTAAGTCATGATACATTTTTCAGTGAGAGAGGCAGAAAGAAAGCAATTTTTAGTACATCTGCTGAGCAATGGTTGATCCTCTACTGAAAGTCTTTTTTTTTCAAAATGGGCAACTGAGCTCCACAGTCCAATCAGCATAGATAGGTAAAGTTGTGTCCAAAAATCTTGGTACTAAGACTCATCGAAAATCCAGAATGGGAAGCACCTAGGCAATAATTAATTGCCTGAAGAATGCTTCTTTTTTGGACTGATAGGAATACAATGTGACAATTTACCTCAGCCCAAGAGACACCAGGAGCCTGTCCTGTACTCTACAGAATGATTAATAATTTCTTGCTAAGAATAATAAGTTATCAAAACCAACAAACAGTTCCTGGTGTGATATGATTTACGTGAAGATGCAAGAGCAAACGTACCTTTTGATATTAACGCAGAGCGGACACAATTTCCATCTGTACATTTATATGTTCATTGTAATAAGTAAGATTCAATTTATCTAGGAGAGCCAATCCTTAGTTTCAGAAAACAACTAAGAAAGCTCCATCCTAGTGCAGTATCTGAGAACATGACTGTTGTTATTATTTTCAGAGGTATTTTAAATGGGTATTATGAAGGAAAATGCAGAAACAGCATTTGCTCTCACAGCTTCCTGGAGTATAAAGCAGCAAGCTAGTATTTCCCTAAGTGTCTAAACTTCAAGAAAAAATGATGCTGAAATCAAGAAGGCAGGAAAGAGAGAAAAATACCAGGGAGAAAGAAAGGTGTACAGCTTGGGGAAAAAAGCACAGAATTCTAAAAAGGGATGAGAACATATTCCCATTTTGCACCAGCTTTATCCTAGACTGACTCCAGTTTTACCGTAATATGCATGAGAATCATACCCAAGAGCTTGATTTTGAAGTGGAATACTTAAAACAGCCTCATCCACACCTCTTTGTGCCCTGAGGCTTGTAGGTGGCTGTGTGGGTATAAGTGGACCTAAGAGGCACAGAGATTTCAGAAAACAGGTTTCTGTATTGCAAAGGGTGATTAATTCTTATTGAATAGAGATGACTTCAGTTAACCTGATTATATTGTGTTCCTTGGTTGCTAGGAAGAGGGAGAAAAAAGCTGTCATAAAAAAGCAAGCAAGCACCCAGCTTAGTAACTCAAGATATTGTCTCACTTTATGGAATTACACTGACATCCTCTTCCTCAATAAAGAAAAAACAATGTCTTTTCCAATCCGTGTAATAATACTGATTTTTCCTTTTTTTACAGGGAGCCAGCTCTTCAAAAATGTAGCAACACAGAGTATCACTCATCTCAAACAGCTACAGAGCTTAATCATTTGGAATAGACCCAAATCATATGAAACAAATCCAGTTTATTCACCTAAACCAACAAGCAGTTGTGGAACATCTTGAGGAAAAAAAAAGATACATAGTCACACCATATAAATCTTTGAACAATTATCTGCATTATACAATCTGTATAGCTTCTAGCCTATCCTCTAAACTGTACCATGGGAGTGTTAAATTTTTCTTCCTCTTTACTTCTGTCTTTAGGAGAGCTACTCAAAAGCTTCATGTTCCAGCTCAGAGTCAGGCACTTCTAACTGCCCTGATACTTACCGTCACCTTTTTCTTCCTGTGAAACAAGTGTCCTACACACAGAGATGTGACTTCAAAAAGCTCCAGAAGATACTTTTTGCCCCCGCAGCACTCACATAGTGCTTATCTATGAACCTAATAACGAAAACTTCAGTTCCTGGAAAGCGTTTGCTAAATCTAGAGTGGCCCTGGAAGACTTTGCCTCAGGCACATTGATTGCCTCAGATTTGCAGCATTTTCTCAGCGGCAGAACAATCTTTCAAATGCAAGACCATCAAATGTCATTATTGATTTTTTTGAAGTACAAGCCAGGATCACAGTTTTCTTTCGTAAGATCATCATATGCTGTTGGTCCCTGACATGTTAGCTGGTCTTCTTGGCAATCCACTGAGATCACTCCAATGACTCAGTGCCCTCTATACGGAGGATGATTTTAACAGGCCAGTTCAACAGTGCAGTCTAATTTCCACCAGATAACGTATCTGCCCTGCCAGACTGGGCAGTTCTCACCTGTACCCCTGCTCCTACCTCTTGGTCAAACATTGAGCAGCCAAGAGTCACAGCTATCAGGACCAGCAGTTCCACAGTCATTCAGCAGGGAACAGGACCACACTAGGCAGCTCCCAGCTCTACCCTCGCTTCCCCATCTCAGTCAAATGCTTTGCAGCCAAGGATCATAGCTATCAGGATGAGTAGTTGCATAGTTATTCAGCAGGGAATAGGACCATACAACACTGACTAACAGGAGAGCCTGATTTTTTCACCCTCCACTTGACTGGCAAACTACACAGAGCAATTCCTGGGAATTATTTAAGAGTTGAAAGTGTGAAGGAGAAGGCTTGGTTGCTGCAGTCAGAAGGGGAAATATGTCTTGGGGAGGAAAGGAATACCATATAATGAAAGAGAAGGGGTGATTTGGAGGTCTGCCAGTTAGTGTGGAGAGTACTGAATAGAAAGAAGGCAGAGAAATATTAATGTCAAGAAAACTTTAAGAAATGAGGGTATTCAACAGGACTCTCTTGACTAATTCTCACCATTCTTCCACTGAAGTTATAATACAAGAGCCCTACAACAGGTGGATGAGGTATTGATGTATGTCAGATAAACAAGTCACTTCTGATTGGCTGCTTTGCTGTTGCTGTATTAGTTACAGTAGGTTGACTTATCCCTGAGGGGTATCTCTGCCTTACTCAACTGCACAGGCATCTCAAAGCTCAGTGACAGGCAGGAGCTGGTACCCTGCAAAAGTGCAATGACCTGTGATTTTTATATAAGATAGTGGCCTCTTCAACATACGCTGTGGAGTGCTTCTCTGTTCCAAGGACTGGCTGTCCACCTCTGTATCCTTATAAACTATGACTAACCCAATCCTTTTTTCTCCGCCTCCATCATTTTTCTTGTTCACAAACCACAGTGTGTCACGTCCTTAACAGGAGATTGCCAGGATGATTAGGGAACCAGAATCTTCCCCCAGGTACCCTGCACTTTGCATCAAAAGGCTAAAAGAAATGCTGATCAAGTCTTTAGTAGAAGCCACTCCACATGGAAGGAAAATACTTCCACACAGAAAGAAGATACAGAGCAATATTCTGAATTAGTGCTTCAGTATTCCCAGCTCTTGCTGAGCGAGAAAAGAAAGCAAGCCAAAACCATCAGTGACTCACCCCTTCATGTGATACATCCACGCCTGATAGATACGGCGTACAGCAGTCAGTTAACCCTCCCAGTAAGGTTTATGTGCGACGATGGCTGACTACAAGGGAATGGGCTTCCAATTCTGCAAGGGTTTTTGCCTCAACGCTTGCTTCCACAAAACAATCACAAACCCAGCAATCGACAAGGGACTGACCAATAATTTCTAAGTTTCTCAACAGAAAAGAAAAAAAAAAAAAAGAAAAAAAAGAAAGAAAAAAGCATAAAACTGATCTTTCAGGTTCTCTATAACTCATTGTATCTCTCAGGATATTTCTACCTGTTGGGCAGTGAGATCTGTTAACCATTTGTAAGTTGTCTTGTGACTTTCTAGTCTCACTCTGTGAGGGATGGCATTTTCAAAGCAAGAAATCCCACAAGATGGGTTTGCAGCATGCAGCAAGTTTCTAATAAAATTCCCGCTGTTGAACAGATCACATACTTTTTGCTCACCAACAGATGTTAGTTTTATTTATTCAGTTTCATGGAGAAGGTAAAAAAGGTTATCTGTACTCCTTCAAAGAAAATTACACAAATCTCCTCACTGTGATAATACAATTTAATATACAAAGCACAACAGGACACTCAAAAATCATATCTTACTCATATTCCAGAAGGCACCCACTAATCCATTCTGATCTTTAAGATATTCATCCGTATTGACAAATGAAAGATATAGGAGCTCTAATTCCAGCCTACTTCAAATCTCGTTTTAAATGGTATTTAATTTTTTTTTCCCCCATTGCGTGTTAATCGGAAGAGAGTACATTTGTGATGCCTTTCAAGTTCTTATCTACAAGCTGAGAGGTTATAAATTTTCCTTGAAATAGTAATACAAAAGAGAATGTTGTTGTGATCCACAAGAAAACCTTTATCCTTCAAGCCATGGAACTTCAGGAGGAGAATACAAAGCTGCACAAGATTACTTTTTTTTTTTAATCATTTCCTATGATTTAGGCATTAAGAGATGTTGACGCACATGTGTTGTGGGTTGATCCTGGCTGGATGCCAGGTGCCCACCACAGCCACTCTAACACTCATCTCCTCAGCTGGACAGGGGAGGGAAACTATAACGAAAAGCTCGTGGGTCAAGACAAGGACAGGGAGAGATCACTCAGCCATTACTGTCATGGGCAACAGACTCGACCTGGGGAAAATCAGTTTAATTTATTACCAGTCAAATCAGAGTAGGATAATGAGAAATAAAAACCAAATCTTAAAACACCTTCCCCCCACCCCTCCCTTCTTCCCAGGCTCAACTTCACTCCTGATTTTCTCTCCCTCCTCCCCCCGAGTGGCACAGGGGGACGGGGAATGGGAGTTGGGGTCAGTTCATCACACGTTGTCTCTGCCGCTCCTTCCTCCTCAGGGGAGGGCTCCTCACACTCCTCCCCTGCTCCAGCGTGGGGTCCCTCCCACGGCAGACAGCCCTCCATGAACTTCTCCAACGTGGCTCCTTCCCACGGGCTGCAGCTCTTCACGCACTGCCCCAGCGTGGGTCCCTCCCCGGGGTGCAGCCCCTCAGGAGCAGCCTGCTCCAGCGTGGGTCCCCCGCGGGGTCCCCAGCCCTGCCAGCAACCCTGCTCCAGCCTGGGCTCCTCTCCCCACGGGGCCACAGCTCCCGCCAGGAGCCTGCTCCAGCGCGGGCTTCCCACGGGGTCAGAGCCTCCTTGGGGCACATCCCCTGCTCCGGCGTGGGCTCCTCCCCGGGTGCAGGGGGATCTCTGCTCCCCCGTGGGCCCCCATGGGTGCAGGGCACAGCTGCCTCAGCAGGGGCTGCACCAGGGGTGCAGGGGAATCTCTGCTCCATGCCTGGGGCACCTCCTGCCCTCCTCCTGCACTGACCTTGGGGGCTGCAGAGTCCTTCCTCTCACATGGTCTCACTCCTCTCTCTAGCTGCAGTTACATAGCATTTTTTTTTCCCCCTTCTTAAATCTGTTACCCCAGAGGCACTACCACCATCACTGATGGGCTCAGCCTCGACCAGCGGCGGGTCCGTCTTGGAGCCGCTGGCATTGGCTCTGTGGGACATAGGGGAAGGTTCCAGCAGCTTCTCACAGAAGCCACCCCTGTAGCCCCCCCACTCCCAAAACCTTGCCACCCAAACCCAATACCACATGTTAAAACGGAAGACAGTTATGCTTATTTCTCATCATTTTTTGACCCTTTCTGGGCTGAACTGGTGCATAATAAGCAGAGAAACGCTAAGAAAATAGCAAACTTCAACTGAAATCCTTTACAATTAGTGGATTTCTCCCCTCTGATTTTGCTAGGCTTTGAGTTGGGCCTCAGAAGACAACTGTAACCTAACAAAGCACTACAAAGGATATGTATCAAAATAATATTAGCTCTTATTCTGGACATGCAAGTAAATTTGTGATCTAGTCTTTTTTTTTTTTCCCCCCTCTTTCTTTTTTGTGAAAGGGTAAAGAACTTTTTGCAGGATTTCACCTTCTTTAGCATATCAGATTTGACATTTCCCATTAATATGTTTTGAATATGCATGTTATGAAAATAAAACTAATTTTAAGTTTCAGTAGCACTTTGTGTTCCAACATTTATATCAAAATCTTTCACTTCGGTGAACAGAATTATTTTACCAGTGCATAAGGGTGTTATAATTTTGCACCTTAAGGACTGCTTTGAAACTTCAATGCTAATACTTTGATAGGGATTTGTGTAGAATAGCTGCCAGGCAAAGGAGATACAGGTAATGTAGAGGTGAAATGCAAACTCTTAACTGATTTGACATATATTTTAACAAGTCATAAAAAGTTGTAACGAATGCATGAAGAGACAAAATGTATTATTCAACAACTGTTGTCATTTACACTTTTATCCAACACTGAACTTTAGAAAATAAGAGTTCCATGTTTAAATCCTGTCAAGCAAAGGAGGGGATTTTATATTATTTTATTAATTTTAAATAACTTTTAAAAATTAATATTTTAATCTCTGAAGCTAGTGAAAAGAGCAGCTGAGATCTTTTGCAAGCATGACCATACTCTCTCTTTTCCCCCAGTTTCCTGAAATAAGTTTCAAAGGTAATGGATCAGTTTCCTACATTTTGAGGAGTATTCCACTGAGAATATGCAACATTACAATTCAAAGCAACCCACCTCCCAGAGAAGGTATATTTAAGGCACAGTCCTATCCCCATTGTTTCCATAGTATACATTTAGCATCCGTTATTGTGTGTCCACTCTGGTTCACAGAACTTTCCACATGTGGTGCCTAAAAAGTTTAAACATGACTTCAGGTCTGTAATTCAACTTAAAAAATATTAATCTAGATGTACATGAAAACATTTCTACGGCTCAAGTAGAAAAGGAAAACAGCACTTTCTGTCTTTCTGGGGCCAAGAAAACCACATACTTTTCTTCCAGCAAGACCTTAGCCCTGGCTTTTCATGCTTTCTCTTCCCAAGGGTGATGAAATTCCCAAGCAATAATTCATTAGAAGCACATATGTGAATCTGAGTATTCAAATTTACCAGCAGTATGGGAACTAAGGGTCCACTGGATCTTTATCACTTTCTACTATTCTGACAAATGTCTCTGAGCAATATGAACAGATGCGGAGCAGTTTTAGCATGAGAGTGCCAAGTACCTGAACAACTAAAAGTCTGCGTATGGAAATGAGTTGAAATATGGATAGAATCTCAAAATGGGGAAAGCTCTTATCATTGTCTGAGCTCTTTGAGAATCTATTATAGTAATTCCCACTGACTTCAGAGATGCCTACCTGATTAAAGAAGAGCTGATGAGTTGAAGGCTTCCCAGCTGCTAAGCTCAGTCACAAAGTCACTGATGACTTCAACAGATGGTCCTGCTTTTAGGCCATTGAGAACTTTATGAGCCATTTATCCTCCTTCAGGCAACTCATCATCTGAAATAAGGAACAGAATGGTGTACTAATGTGTTTTATAACCAAATGCTCTGGGACATGTCTTTCCTGAGTGGCATCCAAATACCCTCAACTTGAATAAAATTGCTATAGACAAAAAATTAGCACTTAAATTAAATTTAAAAAAAAAATCAGTGAAATAGTTTGAACAGCATTGCAGATACAGTAACAGTAATTTTGTTTTCATCTGAAATAAAGCTAGGTCTGGATAGTTTTTATGAAAGGGACTTTACAGAGGTTTTGAGGGAGCCAGCTTTCCTCTTCTTCTGTCTCTTTTTTTAAAAATTTCATAACCACAACAGGGCTATTCAGTAAACATCATCGTACTTCAGAAGCAGTCCCTGGGTTTGAGCATAACCACAGTTGCTCTTGTCTAGAGTCAAGTGATGAGACAGCATCATGACAAAACCTTCCGAAGCAGTTTTTCATAGCAGGTTTTTTTTCTGACATAAGAAAAAGTTAATGAGAGAAAGAACAAACTCTTAAATAATGTGTACTGTAATAAATGCTCCTTTGTGAAGGATTTGTTTTCTTTCTGAAAAAAAACCCCAAACAACCCAGTTAAAACCACTGTATCTTTAGTCCAATAATATCTGAGTATATATTCATATATGTGTTATATGAGTATAGTATATGTTCTAGAAAAATCTCTTGGAACACATGCAGTCTAAGTTCCACCAAAGAGTTCAGTGAGGTTCCCCAGACAGGCCATTTCAACCAATTACTTGTTTTTCCAAAATGTGTCTTAGTGATTATGAGTGGTAAGTCTTTTCAGTGCATAGAAAGGAAGCCTCTATATGTTCTGGGACAATAATAATTAGGGAGCTGTGTCTAAATTAACACTTCTAAAGGATTACTAAAAGAGAACTGAAAGAAGGTGGGAAAAATCTTATTTTTAATTAATTGATTCATTATTTGCCACTGCTAGCCCAATCACTGTATGAAATAGTAGTAAGGAATGCAATCAGTTTAGCCCTACAAACTCACTCTTGCCATGCTAGCTACTTGGGCAAATGGACAATAAAAGATACTGTACATCCCATACAAGATACTAATTTCATTATCTCTTTTAGATCAGGTCTTAATTTACCCTTTCTAGTTGTTAAAGATTATTCATCTAAGAAGATGTAAGCTCAGAGAGCAGTACTACAGAATCTGACTTCTGTCTTTTTTCAGGCACATAAAATGCATTATTATTATGATTTTATTTTAGGGTGACTATCTTGTAATCCTATTGCAAAAGCATGTGTTGTAAATGTCCAGGTCTATATCATCAGTTGTTTTGTTGTGCTTATTATTATGGCCTCTGCTGAACCTGCCACAGTAGCTGAGGGTTGATACAGAGGCATCAATAAAGGCATCAACAACTCTCAGCAGCAAAACTCTGTGACTTTCAGTGAAACCACAAGAGCTTGTTAATTGTGGGTGGCAAAACTGCTGCTTTTTAATGTTATATTGAAGTTGCAGGTCAGCATTTCAAGTCTGTATTTTCATAAATAATTCATTTCCTATTATTGAGCATTTATGAAAAAAGAATGAAACACGAAATCAACAGGGATGGCAATGTGCTCCAGTCTTGGACGAAAAAAATCCCAACTGTTCTCTGTCTCTAGAGTACGTTTGTAATAGTGTAACCCTAATCAAACTTGCTATGGGGTTTCTGACAAGCTATCTATTGCTTAATTCTTTTTCCTTTCTGCACCAATAAAATTTTTATTCTAAACATTTGCTGTTGAATAATAGAAGCCTGCTGTGAGACCATTCCCACTGATTGAGGGCTGATTATTTTCATATAGCAGCTGTCACTAGGTATTCCACACTCTTGAGCTCTATTATTAGAGAGGAATCACAGATCCATTTCTGACTGTAGATCGTGGCATTCTGGTGACTGTGAGCCTGCTGAGCTAATTTTCTACAGACGGGAAGTGGGAGCACAGCTTAACAGATAAAAAAATTTGTTCAAGTTCTAACAGTATTTAAGTGAATAGATGAAGGTTATACTTCCTATCATTGCAGGGATGTTGCAATCCAGACTTTCTTGTAGGATCAGACCCTTGGAAGGAGAGGGATAGAGTTATCAAGTCATTATTTCAATGAAAGCCCAGCGTCATTCCATTTAGTTCATTTGGTTGGACAACATTTAGTAGGTCTTGCATTCTGTGCTTACACATTCTTGGCTTGGATTATCCTTCTTGTACTTGATTAGCCTTGTAAACATTCTGGTATTAAAATGATCACTAATAATGACCTACTAATGAAATGTAAAAGTTATTTCTAAACACTGTACATGAATACACTAATATGTATCTTAACAAGCAACAAGGTGTGTCAGCAGATTACAGGTTGTTATAGCTCCTACAGTAAACAATTTCTGGGTCAGTATAAGTACACATTTTATATCATGTAGGTGGGACAAAAAATCCTTCTGTGAAATTATTCTATTTCAGTTCTGTAGGAAAGTGTCAATATACCTCTTTGAAGTGGTAATGACTTTGCATAGCCTATTTTAACCATGATAAATAGGTGTATACACACTATGGAAAAGATCCGAGAAGTTACAAAGTGTATACTAAGTTGTTTCTGAGCCAAACATTTGGTAGGCCATAGGTTTACATTAGTTTAATCTTTTCAGTTGCAATTATATGTTTAAAACTAAAATCCTTTCAGAAATAAAGTTATCTCCAAGCCTCAAAGGAGGAAGCAAAGAAATTCATCTTTTTTGTAAAGAGATTAGTTCAATTTATTTTGTCAGGGCCAGTGAAGTTTAGATAATATGGCAGGTGCCTCAGATCTGCCCAGGAATCTTGACCCTGTGTGGCTGGTAACAACAGAGACAAAGTCACCCACAAGAAGCCTCCAGATTTTCTGCTTTAATCAATACCCTCAATGCAATACCCGCTACATCCTCTTCTCCACCTCCCTCTCCCCTCACCCCACAGCAAACTGGGTAAAAACCAAGAATGCAAATAGTACAAGAACATGTCCACCCTAGACAGCTCCTGACAGCACAGTGTATCCTCTGATTTGAATCTGTATTCTTAGATTCATAAACTCAGATTTAGAAATGAACCATCATGAGAGCTGCAACGGAAGAGTATTAGATGTTCATGACAAAATGTTCTGTCCATGGGGTGATTTTTGTCCCCCATTTCCACCCTGACAAGTTCTGTAACAGTCCTGTGTATTGGTATTCCCATGTCGTGAATGATGGTACTAAAATATACAAGAGCACTAAGTTGTCCAAGAAAGACATCAGATAGAAGAAATAATTTAATTCCCTTGGCAAAATGCACTGTTTGTAGAACAAAAGAATGCAGTCCTGTTGCACGCAGCTATTGTCTGCAGCTATGTGGCTGTAGCTGACACGCGATATGTATGTACAGGTGCGACAACGGATACCTGCTCTGCTCTTGGAGGACAAGGCATGATGCAGATCACTTATGTGATCCATTAACATAACTCTCCTTCGACTGATGAACGTGTTCACAATGTGCTGGTGTAACCGAAATGTCTGCAGACTAGAAGTGTAGCTCTTCCTAGCTCTCTGGATGCAATGCTTATGTGGAACAATATGACTTGTATTTTTTCCTTTTAAAAAGTTATTGCAAATACTAGGGTGGCATAGGAAAGTAACAGCTTTAAAAATACACACAGAAAACCAAAATAAGTTCAGAACCACATGAAAACAAGAATAGATTGGAATTATAACTAAAGCTATGTCTTTATAGTATACTTGCAATTTATATTTTATGTAACAATGTTAATAGCAAATTAATTTTATGTCAGGATACTATTGGATTACTGTTTATTCAGAAAAAGCTGGAAGGGTGGGTGTGGGATTTCCTCTCCCCACCACGTCATAAAGCCTATCCTGAAACCCTCTCTGGGAAACCAAGAGCAAAGTCATGGAGTTCAGTAAGATTCTCTTCTCCCATATCTAGCTATCTTTCTTTCACTGAGGAAAAAGAAAATAATGTTTTGGTTGGGATTTATCTCACCTGAACCTCACTGCTCAGCGTATGATAGTGGGTTTTACTTCCTTTAGAGTCAAAAGTAAGACAGACGTCAAAGGGGTGTTATGCCATCCTAAAGTACGTTTCTAAGATAAACTCACCACATTTCTCTATTCCTTAAGAAGGAAGACTGGCTGCCTAATTTCAGCTGGACAGACAAGTCAAATTTTTCTCAGTGTTAGGTGTGTTGATGGATGCAATCACAGTAAGTGTCAAGACCAATACAACGACATCAAGCAAACCCAAGGTAAACAAAATTGAGAAATTGTACCTGAAATACCATAAGAACTAACAATGTAACTTAACTTAGGCCCAGACTATCCAGTACCATCAGCTCCAGACTTCTCCAGAGCTATTTCAGCTCATTATGAAGTAACTGCTACATCCAAGACGCTGTCTAGCTTCACAGACTCAGCTAACCACCTTCAGTAGATTTCATGAGAGCTTCGTCCCTTGGAATACATGAAGGCCTCTAAATGAGGATGATCCCATAGTCTCTATTGAAAATCAGCACTGGAATAATCTATCATGCCGGGTCCAGCCAGCTTACAATTCCATTGCAAGACCTTAAAATGAAAGGCTTCAATCAAAATATTCACTCTTTTTTGAATTGCAGAGTTCCAAAAACTTTCCAGGGGAGGTGCAAATGCTGTATAGAAAATCTGAGATTCTAGGAAACAGACTTGCCACTTACCTGTCCTTTGTATTTAATATTGTCCTTTTCTCCCAAACACCTATAGGTTACATGTTGAAAATGACTGAACTTCTAAATTTGACCCTGTTTTTTTTTCCCTGTTAAAGCCTATAGCCTATGACCAGTGGCTTTCAGCCCTTTCTTTGTGCATTTCTTTCCTTTGACTCCTAAACAAGAACTTTGTCAAGACAGTCTTTGCTTCTCCTACTTTTTATACAGTCTAGACAATGGAATCCTTTAAGGTTATATGACACTTCAATATTATTTCCCTGCCGCCCCCACTGTCTCTTAATTGGAATCAAAACTAAAAACCAAAAGAAAGGGCAGATCTGGACTTGATGTATTTAAATGCTTTTTCAACACAGTGTATTTCTGAATGCACTGAAAATCTGCATCAAATGAAACAATTAGGTTTGCAGCACAATAACTGTTCTGTAGGGAATTTCATAAATCAATCAGATGATTTCCAAACCATTAAAGACTTATTCATTTATGGTATTGCTTTTGCTCTGTCTAGGATGCTCTTCGTGAGCACTACAAAAAAAACCCCAACAAACAAAAAAAAACCACCAACAAATCACACACACAAGAAAGCAAAAAGCCCAGAAAGTATTCAGTGAGAAAAGTTAAGTTTCAATATAAATTCTTGTCCATTAGGAAGAGACTTGAGTTTGGTGAACTGGGTATTTTAGCAAGATAGGGAATAACATGGAAAGCAAGAGAATTTAAAATGGTGAAGGATGATTCTTGGGCCCAGGTGGGAAATGGAGAGGTTTTCTCTGCATGAGTATCTCTACTAGAGCTGTTGTGAGTCAAGGAGGAAAAAGGAAGACTATGACCGACTTCCTCGGACAGAAGATAGAAGAATTCAATTGCCACTTTTTGAACTCCTATTGTTTTTGTAGTAAACAAAAATTATTATTGCAATGAGGCAGGCAATGCTGCAGTGGGAGTCCCCTTAAGAGAACTACACAATGACTACTCAACCTTCTTTTACTGTCGCAAAATAAAAACGGGGCGGGAGGGAGGGAAATCAGGCTACGTTTAGAGGAGGGATGAATTAAAGGGAATAGAGAGCCACTAAGAAATACTCAGATGTGCTTTCTTTCTAGTGACAGACTGAGTATCACTACACTGAATGAATTTGGACTATTGATCAATTCTATAGGGAAGACAAGGTTTTGACTAGGAAACTGCTGGAAGCTCTGAGCCATGGTTTCCTCCAAAAATATATTTATACTGCACAATTCAACTCACAGAGACAACATCAAACATCTTAATAAAGCTGCATTAAAGCAGGAAAATAATATTAGCGTACTTACCCAATATCTGAGTCAGTGCATTGCACTGGTCAGTGCAACTGCTAATTTTCCTGAGGCCTTTGCTGAATCAGCAAGAAGTCCAGCTGAGAAGAGCTACAAAGAATGAACATCTCAGCCACAACACTGAGTTTGTGGCTGCTTACTTACTCAGAAAGTTACAGTGGAATTTACTCAGAAAGTTACAGTGGAGTTGTTAAGAGCTCAAATGATAGCTGTACAGTGTCTATCCAGCTGTAAGGGACACATTTGTTTATCCTTTTTCCCAATCAGTTCTGTAGGACTGCAGCTTTCAGAGTTCTTTATTTACAAACATTAAACCCATTCGAAAACATCCTCTGCAGAAAGTCTTTTTGTGTTTGTTCATCTATCCAAGTAGAGAGGATGGCATTAGGCCAAACACATTACCCATAATGTGTTAGTTTAATGCCAGGCACAATTTAAGCCACTTTACAGTTTGGTTCCATTTGAATTTAACAGAAACATAGCTGCTCTTTGCCGTTCCGATGATTTGCTTGGCTGTTATGCAGAGGAACATTATAGCTCTACGAGCATTAAACCCAAAAATGTTAATCTTAATATAGTTAATTAAGAGAGAAAATATTTCTTTTTACACCCTTTGCAACTTTGAGACTCACCTCAGCCCTTAAGATGCAAAATCATGATGTTTGTTTCAGGTAGAAAGCCAGAATGGACTTTGTTATTGATGAGGCTTTTTAACCTTGGAATATAAAATAATGGGACACTATTAAAATCACTAAAAAATTAGGACCAATGCATAGAGTTATGGAAGTGTTTTCTCTCTGCAAATTAGAATGGGTTTTTGAACAATGCAGACTTTTCCAGTTCTGTATTCTGCTTTTGTACACCGCCAGTTTTTTTATTTTTACAAATAATTCTCACTATTGGCATGGATTAATTGATGATGACCTGATTTAGGCCATTATATGAACATCTGCCTGAGCATATAAATATGAATCTCTGATTTGCAGTGAAGTCTGACAATCAGATTATACAGCCTTCCAGATTTCCCTCTAAAGGTCATCCCAGCACCAATTTTGTTTCTCTCTAGAGACCACTGAGCTTTTTTTCGGGTTACGCTAATGTCTTTTGTTGCAGTCTGATAATTACAAGTAAAGAATGATTTTTTTCAGGGGGAGGTGGTGGTAAGTTAAGCCCGTAAGTAAAGTCAAGACTTAGAATCCTGATTTAGTTACAGAAATCCATCTTGGCTATCACCTTCTGTAATAAGTTTCTTGCATACCAAACTGCTGCTACAATAAATCCACTATGAACCTATTGTTTTTAATGAACATATATAAGCTCAGCAAATTCAAATTTCATTTTATCACTGACGTTAGTGCCAATAGGTTGGTAAAATTAACAGAAATTTCAAGCACTAATAACTTTTCTGTGTCATTTTTTAGAATAATTTCTCCAGCCAAATTATACTTTAATTATATCTCCTTTGATCTTCTCTGGAACTAAGGGCTGGAAGGCCCTTATGTCATTGAATGTCACTTCCCATCAAAGGCATCTCATACTGGATATGATGACTTCTCTTGCTTCTTCAGCCTGTTATCTTTTATTTTGTTTATCACAACTAAATACAGAGTGCAAATTGGAAGCTCAATGACTGTTCATAGCAGAAAAGTCTAATATCATTTTATATTAGGTTATCACGTTTACACAATTTACTTTTTCTGTCTGAATCCTAATTGCTTGTCAAACACTGGGAGAACACATTAGAAAACTTCTCTTCTTGCTATGCAGTTTCTTAATACCCCTCCTTATAAGCTTGCAAACCTTCAACCTCTGCTGAATTCTTCACTGTTATTTCATCTAGCTTATGCAACGTGGGAGAGGAGCAACACAAGGCTAGAGGTGGAGACCTGTCCTGTCCAGTAGAAAACATGGCAGACATTTATGTTAGAGGAAGGTTTGAACTACATCTTGTTGTTTGTGATCCCAACTATAGTCACAGAAAGAGGATCTGCTCATCCTTAGGACAGTGCAGACGGTTCTACACCAACTTGCTTTTCATGTAATAAAAGGCAGACGGCTTCATACCGCTCAAATGTCCTTGCTGCAGTATCCTGTTTCTTTGTGGGTACAACTAGAGTGCAAAACAAGGAGCTTTTTAACATTGCTTCTCCCAGTTCATCCAAGCAATCGCATAAATGTTGGACACATCTGACCTGAAAAAGCAGAATCTTGTCTACTCTACAAGAAGTCATAAAAACAGTGAGACATGCCTCTCTCATTAGAAGATTAGTTAGTATCATTCCAATAAAAGCTTTCTTTATTAGATTATCCTTGATATTTTTGTCTTCTAGTATTAGGTATTTTTTCATTCCACAATCCCACTGAAATAAGAAGCCCAAGGAAATCAAGGTCTTTATTTCAGTCATGACTGTAATGTCACTTCCACCCCTATGAAGAAGCTGGTTAAGCATGACCTTGTAAATCTACATAACTCTCCTATAAAAAGGGAATCTAGATAAAGGGCATCCCTAAAGGGGATCCAGATGACACATGCATTAAAGGAAATGGAAAAACCTCTAAATAAGGTCCTTAATATTATTCTGCAACAGCTTTGATCAAAATATATTTCCATCTGAATACAGCTGTTGCAATGAAATATTTAATGTTTTTAATATCCTTAATCCAGTATACTCATTTTAAGATGCAAATTCTCACTCTCTGTTATTCTGTAATCATCCTATAATATTCTTGTATTGCACTTCTCATAACTTTTCCAAAAATAACTGTTATGGTTCCTGTCTTTCCACTGAATTAACAATTATGTGGTTTGGTCATCTTTACGAAGGATTCATATATCCATGATGACAATCACTTCAAACATCATTTTATCTTTTCAGCCATATCTTCAGTCAGAATCCCACTCTAAATGGAGCTAATTTTCTAGGTTATTAATTTGTGGGGTGGAAAAAATGGAACTGTTCTTAAAAACAGATAACTTGCAATATCATCCTTTTACTGCTTTTCAAAGTGCCTTTTTTAATGTTGTCCCTAATTCCCTTTCAAATACACCATTCTGAAAAATAAATGTAGTATTTTTGTTAAATATTATCAATAGATATTTCGTAAAGCCAGGAAAATGTGGTTTTCTATTTGATAAAAATATCATGTTATTTCTCATACTGAATGGCACCCAGTGTATCTCTTATCTGTCAAGCAGATGAGAAAGAAGACTCATCCAAGATACAAAAGCAAGAAGATTTTGTCTTACTTTTCTGATCCATTATGTAGACAACTACCCTAACAATTCTGTCTGATGTTGGTGACTGGGTTGTAGCTGAATTCCTTCTCTGAGCAGGCAGTAAAGAATGAATGAGATTGTAAAGAAAACTTCATTTCCAAATTGGCATTGGTTTAGTCCCCTGTGATTACTGGGGACACTTCAGATGTACAGAGACTCCTATAAATTCAGGCAGAAAGCCAACAGAAGTTGAGAAGTTTGTAGGTTCATTTTAATATTGTATTTATGTTTAAGTGATAATGAGCTACCGAGAGTAAGTTTATTAGGATCATGAATGCTTTCCCTTTTAAAGTTTATGTATAAACCATTGTTTATGTTACTTATTTTGCTCTGCAGTACACTTCCTTTCTTCTGTTCAGCTCATGTTATCAAATCCATAACTGTGGCAATCAAGAACATCTGCATTTTCCTCCTTGTATAAAGTTTTGTATATTGTATCAAAACCAAAACCATTGTTACAGCAATTTGGGAGTCCAGTGTTTTGTCAGAATGTAACCCCACGTAAGTACTGTTTCTTTCTGGCAAGGTGTTGATAGCATACACTATATTGTTAAAGTGCAAGGCCTGAGAAAACAAACAGTGGTCCTTCTTTTTGAACTCTAAAATGTGGAACACTCCTGACAATCCAAAAGCACCACCTGAAAAGTTTGCAGTTAAGTTTTCAGATATCCATCTGGGATAGCTCTGCTGGCTGCTAGTCATCTACTTCATGATATAGTGCTAGAAATGTACGTGTGCAGGGGGGTTGGGCTCGATGATCTCTCAAGGTCTCTTCCAACCTAAAGCATTCTATGATTCTATGATTCTATGATTCTATGTATTACTGCTCTATTGCACGGATGAAAGTTGCGTAATGATTTCATGTTAACTCCTACCTTGCATCCCCTGAGGCTCCAAGTCCTATTTCACCAGCGTTGCAGGGCTGAACACAAGGACAACGTAACATCTCTTTGTTAAGCCACTGGGCTTCAAGAACCTGTGTTCAGGAATCCCTGAAAATTTTGCAGAATACTTGATGTCTCAGTCCCCTTCACCCTTAAGGGGAAGATAAGAGAACAGTTAAGTTTCTTAACCACAACAGCAAAACAAGCTTGAGTTCAAAGACACAAATAAACAGCACTGTTCCAGCCCTGAACTCTGCAAAAGACCTCTGTGTTGCCCCCAGGAACCACACCCATCAGAAGGGTGGCCTATAAAGAATACGGCTGTAATCACCTTAAAAACTTGAGCTTACCCAAAAATGGTCTATTCCTGGGTTTACTACATACAGGACAACAGATAAGGCGGCTTTTAATTTGGATGCTCTTCTGTTCCCTTCTAGACCACAGTGCACTAATATGGAAAAATGCTTTTGGAAAAGCCCTGGAAATTAAGTAGGTCCTTGAGGCTCATTCCCATCTATAGGTCGGGGTTAATCGGTCTTGCTTTAAGCATGTTAATGTCGCAGAATCAAATTCCTAGCAACAAAGATGTTCAGAAAATATAACTTCTGTTTTACAAGAAAAAACAGTATTCCAGAACTGTTATAATTTGAAACTAGAAAACAATCCAAATTTTCAAATCTTTGCATCTGCACCATTGTTAAGACATATAAATAGAGAAGTCATTTTATTCCAAAACATTGAAACAATTTGTTTATAAAGTGTCAGAATGACAAAGTATATTTCCTACTTACTGTGGTATACAAATACAATATGGAAAATGTTGTAAAACCTTACTAAATGAATCAAAACAATGAAGCTGGAGTCAAAGCTGGAGTCAAACACCAATACTTCCTCAAAGAGATGATTCTCATCTTGGCAAGTCCAATAGTTTCAACATTATTTTAAAGAGCAAAAAGAAAAAAATCCTTTTCCACTTCTGAAAATGTCAGTAGAATGAATTATGTTTCCCAAAAACTGCTTCTCTTTGTTGCCTGACACAATTTTATCAACATTTGTTTTGACTAGTTCCATATATGGATTCTGGTGTAATTCAGCTTTTTAAGAAAAACCCTTTTAAGGGGGGTCCTGCTTCCCACTCTCTCACACAGCACAATGCTAAGCAGAGATCTCTTCCCTCCTCTGGCCTTACTCAGAGCTGTTCAGCAAATCTCTGAAGACAGATCACCTCCAGAGCACTGCAGAAGGTATGGACTATGCATCACAGGACCTCGTCCATGTGTGCTGGACATGTTCCCTGTTGCTTGTATTACTGCGCTGTCCCATTTATCAGAGAAGATACTTAACGTTCATCATCACACTGACACCCTGGTTTGTGCCTTTTAGTTCTTACTGGTAAAGTCATGTAGATGTCCGATATCTAGGTAAGTGAGAACCATGTGTTATTACTTTTCTTAAAGAAATTTTCCTGGTAACAGGAGGTACATCCACTTTATCAATAGCACCTGTGCCCTTATACCACTGAAAGTGCTTGCTCTCAAAAGCCGTATCTCTTTTTTTTTTTTTTTCCTAAACAGCCACTTCCTTAGAATCATAGGATCATTTAGGTTGGAAAAGACCTTTAAGATCATCGAGTCCAACTGTGAACCTAACACTGCCAAGTCCACCACTAAATCATGTCCCTAAGTGTCACATCTACACCTCTTTTAAATACCCCTAGGGATGGTGACTCCACCACCTCTCTGGGCAGCCTGTTTCAATGTTTGACTACCCTTTCTGTGAAGAAATATTTCCTAATATCCAATCTAAACCTCCCCTAACACAACTTGAGGCCATTTCCTCTCATCCTATCACTTGTTACTTGGGAACAGAAACCGACACCCACCTCCCTACACCCTCCTGTCAGGAGCTGCAGAGCGATAAGGTCTCCCCTCAGCCTCCTCTTCTCCAGCCTAAACAATCCCAGTTCCCTCAGCCGCTCCTCATCAGACTGGTGCTCCAGACCCTTCACCTTCTGCCATTTATGAAACTAGCTGTCTGCGTTGTCTGACTGAGCATGACTCTTCCTATGTATGTTCAGGAAATGAACCCAGGTGGCAGCACACCTGCCCAGCCAGGCGAGGTGCCAGAGCAGGCACTGTAGTGGGCTGGCTGCGATGAGCAGAAGCTAACTGCCCCATTTGCGGTCTGACATCTACCTCACTGCTTCAGAGGGAATCACCTTCTACCGAGTTTTCTTTGGTTTAGGGCAATTCCTGTACCCTGATGCAATCAGGAATTAGGAATTCAGGCTGATCGATGTGGTTCCAGAAGAGACTGTGCAAGATACCGGTTTTAGATGCTTTTAATCACAGGGGAGGAAAAAATGGCGAGTATGAAGCACAACTGGGGTAATAAAGCATGAAGAGTATAGGAGAACATGTTTGTTTTCAGCTCAGATAGCAGATACCAATTCAGATAATGTGTATTTCATTTAAATTTATTGCACAGAATAAAAGTGACATGAACGCTATATGCCATATCATAATTCTCTCATTCATTCACTACTATAGGGCAGTTTTGGCATTTAACACAAAATTACAAGGAAAAAAATAATAGGAAATTGGTATTATAGGCCTAAATGACTTACTGTAAATATTTTAGTCACATTGAATTTGTGCCTGTTTTGTATCAATTTTATGGACCATATTTCAGAGAGGATTCATATCAAGCGTTGTCTGCTTTATATAGGTACTATATATTGCAGATTTAGGCAAAGGGCAAATTCAGTTAAGTACCTGTGAATAAATGATATTTTGCAGTGCCATGTATATATATAAAGATACCAGCAAGGGGATTCTAGGACAGGCATTATTTTTGCATCATGTTTTAATCGCAATAATTGATGCTGGCTGAGAGTATGATCTTTTTACAGATATTTCTTAGCTCCGGGTATCATAACTCTCTTACATTTCTACATTGCAAATTACCATGGAGAAGGCAAAAAATGCCAAGCAAGCACAAGCTCCAACCTGATCATTTTCATGGAATCATAGAATTTCATAGCAATTCTTAGCAATACTCATCTACATATAGCTTGCAAGTGTTCTTTCCTTGAGCTTTACAATCACTCTGAGACATATATAGCATTGACACCTTCTTCCCACTGAGAGCAGATTGACCCATTAACCTTTATGAAAACAGCCAGTTATTGTTAGAGTAAAACAGAAATCGTCAGATGCACGCATACTGCGCAGGTATGAACGCTGGGGTTAAGTCCCTACCATTTCTTTGTGCTCTTTGCCCTGAGGATTCTGCATACACCCAGATGTAACCAAGAATAAAGTACTAGGATATTTGGGGTCAATACTGTTCTCGAGCCTGGAGACGTATCACCTGTTAATTTACACTTAGACATTTATAACAATCCCTTTATGCCACCTCTAACTTCAGAAGAGCAGGTATTCAATTTTATAAAGCAGAAGCTCCAAGACCATATTGTTGCTTTTGTTATTCTAGTTTCTAAAAACTGCAGTGACAAACTTCAGTATAATCTGATTTTACTCTCTGTTGTGAACTAAATACTCTAAGAAAGGTCTGGGTTCGGTGGTGGGTTTTTTTGTTTGGGTTTTTTTTTTTTTTTTGTTACTTGTGTGAATTGAACTATTTTAGAATCATAGAATCATAGAATCATCTAGGTTGGAAAAGACCTTTAAGATCATCCAGTCCAACCATTAACCTACACTACCAAGCCCACTCTAGACTAATCAAGGGTAGACCAGACTAAACCATATCCCGAAGTGCCACATCTACCCGTTTTTTAAACGCCTCCAGGGATGGGGACTCCACCACCTCTCTGGGCAGCCTGTTCCAATGCCTGACCACCCTTTCCGTAAAGAAATTTTTCCTAATTTCCAGTCTAAACCTCCCCTGGAACAGCTTGAGCCCATTTCCTCTCGTCCTATCGCTAGCTACTTGGGAGAAGAGACCAACACCCACCTCACTACAACCTCCTTTCAGGTAGTTGTAGAGAGCGATAAGGTCTCCCCTCAGCCTCCTCTTTTCCAGGCTAAACAACCCCAGTTCCCTCAGCCGCTCCTCATAAGGCCTGTGCTCCAGACCCTTCACCAGCTTTGCTGCCCTTCTCTAGACACGCTCCAGCACCTCAATGTCTTTCTTGTGCTGAGGGGCCCAAAACTGGACACAGTATTCCAGGTGCGGCCTCACCAGCGCCAAGTACAGGGGCACAATCACCTCCTTGCTCCTGCTGGCCACAGCATTCCTGATACAAGCCAGGATGCTGTTGGCCTTCTTGGCCACCTGGGCACACTGCTGGCTCATGTTCAGCCGGCTATCTACTAACACCCCCAGGTCCTTTTCGGCCAGGCAGCTTTCCAGCCACTCCTCCCCAAGCCTGTAGCGTTGCATGGGGTTGTTGTGACCGAAGTGCAGGACCCGGCACTTGGCCTTGTTGAACCTCATACAGTTGGCCACGGCCCATCGATCCAGTCTGTCCAGGTCCCTCTGCAGGGCCATCCTACCCTCGAGCAGATCAACACTCCCACCCAATTTGGTGTCGTCTGCAAACTTACTGAGGGTGCACTCGATCCCCTCATCCAGATCATTGATAAAGATATTGAACAAGACTGGCCCTAAAACAGAGCCCTGGGGAACACCGCTCGTGACCGGCCGCCAACTGGACTTAACACCATTTATCACTACTCTCTGGGCTCGGCCACCCAACCAGTTCTTTACCCAGCGAAGGGTATGCCTGTCTAAGCCGTGAGCTGCCAGCTTCTCGAGGAGGATATTATGCGAGATGGTGTCAAAAGCTTTGCTAAAGTCGAGGTAGATGACATCCACAGCCCTTCCATCATCTACCAGGCGGGTCACCAGGTCATAGAAGGAGATCAGGTTGGTCAAGCAGGACCTGCCTTTTGTGAACCCATGCTGGCTGGGCCTGATCCCCTGGTTGACCTGTACTTGCCTGTGGAGTTCGCTCAAGATGAACCTCTCCATAATCTTCCCCGGCACTGAGGTCAGGCTGACAGGCCTGTAGTTCCCCGGGTCCTCCTTCCGGCCCTTCTTGTAGATGGGCGTCACATTGGCAAGCCTCCAGTCATCAGGGACCTCCCCTGTTAACCAGGACTGTTGATAGATGATGGAAATGATGGAAATGATGGAAATGATGGAAATGATGGAAATGATGGAAAGTGGCTTGGCAAGCTCCTCTGCCAGCTCCCTCAGTACTCTCGGGTGGATTGAGTTTTCTTAGCCCACAGCATCTTCAGACTGTATTATTTTTCTGCATCAATACATTTGTCTTCGTCTAATTCTTATTAATTACTATTAGGTTAAAAGAAGGGGGTAAGAAAATCTTGTGTCATGTAGTTAGGCAGTTTTCTGAGCTCTGGGTGGCCTGGGTCCAAATCCCTGCTGCCTGGGAAATTTCTAGGAAAGTTTTCAGTAGTTCCAGAGCAGAGTATCATACAAAGAATGAGTAGGAAAGTGATGCCTTTCTAAGTACCTGCTGATCTCAGAGATAGGATATTTACCTGAAATGGAGGCAGACAGATTAACAACTTGAACCAGCATGCTTCAACTCGAATGCCTTAACCTTAACAGACATTAAAAAACCCTAATTTCCCTGCTTCAATTTAGATCTAAATAGCTCCCCATCTGAAAGTTCTATGAAAACTGTTTCGCCTCCACAAATTATACTGGTCTTCTAAACAGGAAAATAAAGAAAAAATCACAGTAAAATTTCAATCTTTAGAATACATTTTCTGAGCTTCATTTGATTTTGGTAGCATCTGTTTTCCACTCAGAAGACGGCCTCCAGTAGAATGCTGTGTGAAGCTCACCTCCACAGGTGAGGAACACAACCCCTTGGGACACAGACAGGTCCAGAAATCAGGCATACTATATGACAAGATTTTTCTATCCCGCATGAATGTGAATAATAAAAAAATCAATTGAAACATTCTGCTCACAATGAAGCTGGTGGGCATGATACTGCCTTTCCATAAAGAAAATTCTTATATCATTATTCAAGGGACAGTCATTTGGTCACTTGAAGCTGCCTTACTCTGAGATTAGGCACAAGTTTGCTTTTACTTTAATTGCATTTTTATAGTTTTAATCAGAGATGGATGAACTTTCATTTGTGAAATCTCAGAGCTGCTCCAGCTTTGTGGACCAGGATTTTCCACTAAGTATTGATGGATCATTTGTATCTCGATCTCTGGCTTTGTAATGTTGGCTTTAGGGAGACAGAGAGAAAGCAGAAGTTTGGTGTTGAATATGTTACAGTAAGTAATGTATTTTTTTCATAATCTATGCATTAACTGTGTGAGTTCATCCAAACTAGGAATAAGGTAATAAACATAACTGAACAAGGACGGTCTTAGGAAAGATTCAAGACAGGTACAATTTGAGCCACTTAAATGAAGCGTTAAGAGATACCAAAGCTCTTTATAAATGCCTCTCAAGGTACCTCTCAGGGCCCTAAGGGCACTAATAGCCCTTAACGGTCCTAACCCTAGCTGCCATCTGCAGGCCTGCCTTGCTCAGCGCTGCAGGGACTGGGCCCAGCCTGGGGAGGTCCTGCCCTGCTAACCCTGCTACCATGCTCAGATCCCCACACCCAAGGGCGCAGCTGCCTCTTTCTGTTTCCTGACAGTACCTGTGGACCAGATTGAGGGCCACAGCGTTTAGGTCTTAACGATTCAGATCAGAGCTAGATCATGGAATCATAGAATCGTTTAGGTTGGAAAAGACCTTTAAGATCATCCAGTCCAACCATTGACCAGTCCAACCATTAAAATATCATGTGGTGGTGGCTAACTTTCACCTTTTACTAAATGGTGAGACAAACTAGCTAGTCTTTTAACACAGATATCTTATAGAATTATAGAATCGTTTAGGTTGGAAAAGACCTTTAAGGTCATAGAATCATAGAATCACAGAATTGTTTAGGTTGGAAAAGACCTTTAAGATCATCCAGTCCAACCATTTACCTAACATTACCAAGTTCACCACTAAACCAATTAAGGGCAGAGGAGTAATTTCATGTTTCCTGGCTTGGTGGCTGGATCATTTTTTAAAGAAAGTAAAAACTAGGCATCATTAAGGTTGGAAAGGATCTCTAAGATCATCAGTCCAATCATCAACCCAACACCATGCCCACTACACCAGGTCCCAAAGTGCCACATCTACCTGTTTTTTGAACGCTTCCAAGGATGGTGATTCCACCACCTCTCTGGGCAGCCTGTTCCAATGCTTGACTCACCTTTCCGTAAAGAAATTTTTCCTAATATCCAATCTAAACCTCTCCTGGCACAGCTTGAGCCCATTTCCTCTTGTCCTATCACTTGTTACTTGGTAGAAGAGACCAACACCCACCTCACTACAACCTCCTTTCAGGTAGTTGTAGAGACTGATAGTCTCCCCTCAGCCTCCTCTTCTCCAGACTAAACAATCCCAGTTCCCTCAGCCGCTCCTCATAAGACCTGTGCTCCAGACCCTTCACCAGCTTCGTTGCCCTTTTCTGGAGACCAAGAGTCCAGGCTTAATTCTTGAACCTTCATTTCTATCCTACAAAAGCGTATGAACACATGGGGGACATACCAGTTAACATTAGGACCACAGCCAAATAATTAGCCAGTGACTAGGCCTTGGCCTGAGGATTAGCCAACTTAACATGAAAACTACTGAATATGTTATAAGAAATAGCTGGATGTGGTTAATAGTAATGTAAGAAGCTGAGAAAAGTTGGCGATAACATTGTGAGGGAGGGCTGGACTTCACAAGTGATTAAGGGGGAGTTCTAGTCACAAATGGCTAAATTTCACAGACAATTGAAAGGAAGCACTGGAGACCTTTGTGGGAGTCAAGTTTTGCAGTGCCAGCCATGTCCAAGAAAAGGTATTAGTAAAAGCATGTGAGGATGAGGTTACCTAGATAACTGTATCAGAAATTCCAAATTTCATGGATGTAGCAAAACTGGGACTATTAGAAATAGGGGCAAAGGGATTTACACAGGTAGGCTGCCTGTTTGGGTGAAGACTTAGTCAAGGAAAAGGACATACCAGGGCAGCAAAAATGAGGGTTGATAAACAGGAAAAAAACAATAAGTAATGCAAGTACTTATTCACAAAGCCTGGAACACAGCAATAAACCAAACCTCTTGTTCTGACCATACCCCAGGTCAAAACTCCTCTCTTTGGTCCTCCTGACCAGGAATGAAAACAAAGTGCTTTTCCCGGACAGTAGAGGAAAACCTGAGACAGAGAGCTTCCTCGTATCACCATATCAGTCCAGATCTGACAGCATCAGCCTTGTCCCAAGCACTTCCTACAGCAAAACCCTGGCAGTTCTTCAGGCAATTTTTGTACATATAAAAAAATGCAATACTCAACCCTTCCAGCACTTGTTCAAAGAAAATTCCAGACCAATCACACATAGTGAACTTCAAGGTAGAACAAATGCCCATTAACTAATGTGAATCAAAGCACACTAAAATAAGAGCATATTGCTTTCATTGACGGAATAAGGGGGAAAAGAACAAACACAAATGTGTATCAGAGGCCAACTACACCTGTTTTTTCCTTGTTCTGGAGAAGTATCAGACTTTTACCTCCTTTCCTCTGCTGACATTTTACTCGTGCGCTATCTTTGCACTGATTTACTTATCAATAACTTTTACTGCTGCTTAATATCACTTCTGATTTTAGCCTGGGATAATTCTCTATTGTTATATACCTATTTGTAGTTCACAGCTATATTCTTCCCCATATATATCCATTCCATCATACAACTCTGAAGGATTTATCTCAAGAAAATGCAGTCCCCAGAGCAGCATTACAACCCTGGAGAACGGTGAAAATAATAATTCATAACAAAAGTTAGTAGCTACTATTGATGTTGTAAGCTTTATCCCATGCTACTGAAAGGAAAATTGAGGCTAGAATACTGTTTATTTGCCCTACAAATCAATGTACGTAGGCATCTCAGGTGCAGACAGAGGTTTCCCTGTCCATCTCTTAGTGTCCAACTAGAAACTTTCATTCGCACAGTCCTAAAGGCAATCTCATTTGGAGGGTATTACTGAAATGTAATCAATATTGCTAGTGATACTGTGCAATACTTCTTACTTGTTTCCATAAAACCTGTTGTGTTTTCAGAGCCATGTAAAATATTTACAGCATCTGTCAGGGAAAATTTATGGTTATCCCTGTGATTGTCTTCAAGACTAAATTAAATCTTGCAGTCACCGTACAGCACCCTTGGCTGGTTAGAAAAAAGGACTGTAACAGCAGTGATTTTGTTTCAGAATGACGCTTCTTTTCCAGTGATTTCAAAAGAAAATAGTCTTAACATGCTCCTTGGTGCATTTTGATCTTCCGAAGCATCTTGGATTTTCTGCTTTTTTTCTGTATTCTATCTTTTGTTAGAACTACAGCCTTTCACAATGCAGTATTTCTTATGTGGAGGAAAGTCAGGGATCTTTTTGCAACATTAGCTTATATTGCAAACACTCTATTCTAATTTATATTTGCCCATTAACTCATAATCTAGAACGCTATGACTCAGAACTGCTATATGACCACTACCTCAGCCCTATGTGCAACCGCAGCCCTAGTGAAGCTGCCTGCAGTAACACAGCACTTATCTGTCACCCAGTGGGACCTTAAATTCCTGCATGTTCCACTTAAACCCAAATTCCATGCTGCATCATCCACTTACAAAAATGCAAACCAGCATGTCTTCTTACTGCTCAGTCACCTAAAAAACCCCTTGAGAGACTGCCCAAAGAGGAAGAATAAGAATCAATAATGAATGAAACCTCCTTCGTTAGGACAAGAGGAAGCTGAGTATTTTCCCATCAGGCCCAACTTGTTCTTTAATGGCCTAAGAGCATCTTACTGTCAGAAAGATTCACAATGACAGATCCCACTGGGTCTGCAGGGTGAGTGACATCCTGCAACCCACTGAGAAACAGGCTAACAGGTCCAGAAACTTTACCATACCTGGGAGCTCCATGGCTGGGGCTGCTGCAGCTTCGGGTGCAGAGAGGGCGGGCGCCTGGGTTTGCAGGCTCCCAAAATCGGAGGTGGCTGGGCTGAGGGGAGCAGGAAGCCTCACCCCAGAGCGGCTGGGGAGGGGCAGCTGCCAGGGCCTGGAAGCGTTAATGCCCCAACATGGTGGCAGGCAGTCGAGCCCTGCCAAGAGACCCGTCCAGGTCTCCACAGCGACAAACCGGGGCCTGCCCAGCCCCAGGGGTGCGGAGCCGAGGGCCCGGAGCCGGGAGGCTGCCGCAGCACTCGCACCCCGCCCCTGAGGGCCGAGGGTCCCACAGGTCCCTGTGAGGAAGGGGCTCACCCCCCCGAAAGGGCCCTCGCCACCACCCCCCGGCGGCGCCCTCGCGGGAGCCGGAGAACATTCTGGAACGAGCCGGGGGGGCGGGACGAGCGGCGGGGCCCGGCCCCAGCCCCGAGGGACCCCGGGCGCACCCCCGGTATTTGGGTTGGGACCCGCGGGGCCTGTGGCGGTGCTTTCCCGGCCCGGGCCGCCTCCTGGTGCCCATCACCCCCTGACCGAGCCTGAGAGCGAGATGGGACCCGGCCGCAGCTCGGCCCCGCTCTGGAAAGGAGCTCGGAAAGCAGGGGGGTCTGTGCTGAACCCCGCGGCTCAACGGGAGGGTCCCCCTTATCCTCTCCACGTCGTGGTGCCTTCCGAGTTCAGGTGGCTGTTTACCATCAATAAAGCGTTTAATTGGTCATTTGGTGCCATTTCACCTTAATTTAGCCCAAGGGAACCACAGAACTGCCACGATCCCCTCTGGGCAGCCCAGTTCGGGTCGTGATGGGCAGACGTGGAGGGGCTCCTCTGGAGGGGCTCCTCAGGGCACCCCACAGCCCGGGGACCGCGAGCAGAGGTGAGGACATCAGTGGTGGCAGTGAAATGGGCGGGTGGCTGCTGACAGCCGGGGCTCTCCGAGCACGCAGCAATAACTCTGGGCTCTGCTGCCCATGCTGGAAGTTACTTTTGGGTTTGGGCTTTGGGAAGTTTGGCACCTTACAGGGGAGGGTCAAGCACACAGCAGCAGTTAGCACCGCACGGGGTGCCGCGGCCCAGCCCTTCCCCACAGGACTGGGTAGGGCTGCTGGCAGGTTGTGCAGCAAACGGTCTGGGCAATGCCAAGGAGCGTGCTTTGCAACACCAAATGGTGCTAACCATCTTGGCCTAGATCCAAGCAGAGCTGGGGAGGGCCCTGGCATTTTTTGGAGGGGGGCTTTCGGAAGTGGGGAAAGATGGAAGCTTGTGATTTCTACCAATAGCCACAGGAGCAGGTGGCCCCACTTGCAACTTCAGAACAAGTACCTCATCCTGGTCATCACTGAAAGAACAAACAGAAATTTATCAGAACCAGCTGAGTCCAAACCTTGTGTTTTCACAGAGGAGAAAAGGCCTGTGATAGTTACTGGAGACACCCTCCACCTGGGGATGGAGGCATGGTCTTCTGACCTGCCCTGATGATATCTTGGGAGGTCTGGTGCTTTCCATGAGCCCAGGATCCAGGATGTTGCTGAGGCTTGTCCAGTCCTTGGACTATTACAGCTCTTCCATGTGGGCACCAGCAGCACTGCTGGGAAACCCAAGGCATGTCAAGAGTGACTTCAGAGCTCTGGGGGCAGGGGTAAGGCATGGGAACCTAAGTGGTGTCTCCTCAGTCCTGCTACTGAGGCTTGAAGGGCTGGAGCAGAAGTCAACTCATCTGACAGGTTAGCACCTGATTGTGTTGCTGGTGGTGGAATCAGAGCATTCACTTCTGTGAACACAGGGCATTCTCTGGTCGTGCACAAAGTACTCCAGACACACAATAGCAAAACTAGCATAACAATACAAACTTAACAATAACATAGTAAAGAAATTAACTCCTCCCTTTTCTTATTGATTTGATTTTTTCCTCTGAACTAAAAGGCGCTGCCATGCTGCAGCTGTAATCAGTGCTGCAAAGCTGCCTCAAAGCATCTAGACCCAAAGCACTGTTGCAACAGCTTTTTACTGATGGAAAGTAAAAGATATTACAGAGGAGCCTGTGAGAACTAGGTAGAACTTTTTGAATTACAGTAAACGCTCAGGAGTCATCAGCACAGCAAAGCAAGTAAGTGCCAGTACCAGTCATAGCAGCTGTAAGAGTGCTGTGAGTTGTTCAGCAGCTTCATGAGACCTCATGAAGCAAAGAGCACAGATAAGAAGGTAGAAGTTTGCATGGAACATACTTGAATCTTGCTTGAGGACAAGAAATACTGTTCACGATCATCTGTGGTTAGGCGTTATTACTCTGTGTGCAGCATGTTGCTACCTGTGACAGTTGTATAAATACAAGGGGCTTACAGAATAGTGTTACACCTCGGGAATCACATCTGCAAACAGGAGGACATCTGTAAGGGCTTCCTTGAGGCCTCACAGGACTTCTCTGTTGCAGCAATTTGAGATACAAATAGCAAATGCGACAGTAGCCTTGAGACTTCCCCTGAGGCTCAGCTGCATTATAGTTGGAAAACCTACAGACATTCTTGATCTCTGTCCTGGAGAAGAAGGTCTGAAACGTGACCCATGGGAATCACAGTTGTTTGAGGAGAACCGTGCAATGCAGGGAAGAAAAAAGAAGTGACTGCATAGGGTAGAAAAGAGCAGTCTTTCACACTTGATGCCCATCTCTTGGGGACAGATTTGCCAGGGAGGATATACCAGTTTATATGAGTGGAAGATGTTCTGTGGCCTTCATTTGGCTAGTGGATCCTGTCATAGTTTTTATACATTGATTTCTGTGACAAGGATCAGGGATCCCTGTCAGGTAATTGGTTGTAGGCTCACAATGGGAATCATAATGGCAATGTGTATCCCAGCTGCAACTGCATTCTTCCTTCCCTAGCTTTAGGTTCTGTGCTGGTAAAATACTCTAATTACCTTAGAGACCACAGCAGCAAAGTTTGTATCTGTGTATAATGTTTGAAGGAATGCTTTCTCTACCTTAATTTCCAGACTCACCTGACAAGCTGGTGCCTGGCACGTCTTCCTTACATCAAAGAAAGTAAGAGTGGGACAGCATGATTTGCCAAGGGATGATTTTTGCTTCTGGAAAACAAATGGAATGTCACCGAGATTCCAATAGTAATGTGACTTACGTTTTACTTCTTCCACCTAATATGCTAGAATTCATTCTTGTTTATGTCTGTATATGAGTCCCTGTAGGGCCTATGTAGGGCTCAGATTTTCTGTCATGGGCTGTGTCTCAGGTTCTAGCCTGAGTGTACAGTGCAGTTCAAGACAGATGTAAGTATGCAACGAGAATCTACAAATAAAGAACATGTGATATGCCCAGGTAGTATTTGGCAGAACAAGTCTAATCCACCTCTGTGAGACGAGGAAGACTTTGCAAGGCAAATGTTTTTTGATAGAAACATGAGAGGGTAGACCATGAATACAAACAATAGCAGAAATCTCTGGAAAAGATACATTGGTGGGATAATTGTTTTGGGATGGGATGAATGAAAGCAGAAGTTTATTCTTGTCTTACACACATGGCACAACATACAGAACCAGCACAAATAACTTACAAAATCTCATACACCATGCTTCCTCTCGAATAGCTGCTATTAAGATACAACACCATAACGAATCAGGTATTTAGTTACGACAGATCTCCAGACATGGATAGCCTCCCATTCAAGGAGTTATTATTTTTGTAAGCTACTTAGACAAACATCATTTTTTTACATGTTTAATACAGTACAGTATCCTTAACAGAGTTCAAGATATTCACAATGAGAATTGAATACTTTATAAAACAGCAGAATTTCTCATCTCAGTACAGGTTTACATTCGCTCCTGCCTTGCCTGGTTTACAGATGTGTTACAAGTCGTCTTTACTCAACTTTCCAAGCTAAACATTGTTTTAAATGAAAAACAAAAATCTATTTACAGGTTTTTTTTAGATTTAATAAAAATTTCTTTGCTTCCCTTTCCCATTCTTACCCCCTACCCCCAACAACAACTGCCATTTAGCTGGTAGAAATATTAACCCTCAAGCTGCTATAGAAACTTGAAAAAAAAATTGATGACGACTCGTTGGATACAAAATGAAAGATGGTTACAGCCCATCATTAATTCAAAAAGGTGGATTTTTTTCTTCTAACATGAGAATTTGTGTCCATTGAAGACAGATGACTCCTGTCATCTGATTTTTAGAGATAAGGTACTACTTACGGGCCAATATGCAAAACCTCCATTTTTTTTTTAATTACGAGCTGTCCCAATCTCTTTCATGCAATCCCTTTCAGTATAAAGTTTTTTTTTTTACTAGAAATTGTAACAACACTGGTTGTGTGGTACTGACTTAAACTCTCCCAGCCTCAATCAGATCGAACAGTGTCTCCCCTTATCCGTGGTCCCACTGACATTACTGGGTTGACTCACAAGAAGAGTTTTGCTCCGTGATTGCACTTCAAACCCCACTGAAGCCTGTGGGCATCTTTTCTTTGACTTGGTGGCTTTGGATTAGCTCTGCTTGAATGTGGCTGGCAAACTTTAGCCCTTAAGCAGTCAATTAGCTTTCTAAAGAAATAAGCAAAAAAGATTCCTCTCCTTTATACATACAATACGCAGGTTTTTTACATTGAGCATTATCATAAAAAGCATGTTTATGTTATTTTGAAAATGTATTTTTACAGAACTTTATAAACACTGTTATATCAAACACATTCTCAAAAACTGGAGAAAATACCAACACAAAACCTGGAAGAGCCTCAATAGAATTCTTCCAGAACTATTTGTCTACTTGCATATTTCATATTTCAGTGTCCTTTACTGCAAACATAATTTGGCCATATGAGAACAGGTAAAGTCGACAACAAATCTCCAACAGTTTTGAATAAGACCTGGATCTGTTGTTTAATGAAAGTAATTTGACATCCAGTGGATGGTTTTTTACCTGGCATGCCCATTCTCTTACATTTACTCTCATTGAACAATACCTTAATTCCCAAATAGTCTCTTTCACTTCAGTGGGATTACACGTGATAAAATGACGTATGCAAAAATACTGAAAATGGTTTTCCACTTTTTAAATCCTTCTTATGTCAATAACTAACATCATTATATTCTTCTTTATATATATTGTAATTGAAAAGGATGTAAGAGTAATATTTGCAAAGAATTCTGTATCAGAAGTCGGTGTACAAACTTTAGGAAATAATCTGCTTAGAATTGTGCTATAGTTCTGACTGCCTAAAAATCTATCTGGTGTGACCAAGAGTAAATTTCACAGGTCTAAATGCTTTATTTATATACTTGCTTTTATTACACTTAATACTCCCCCAGCCTGGCACAGTTTAAGTTTAAACGTACATATGTCATGTTCACACTAACATGAAATCAGGATGTTATTTTCCCTTACCACCACCAATTTTCAGTACAATCAGTAATGGACATTAATGCATATAATCTAAGTGAAATGCACTTTTCAAGTAATTTGTCTAACATAATATTGGATAAATTATAATGTGAGCTTGGTTTCCTTTCCTACAAAAGTTTAAAAATGCACTAAACTTTGTATGTTGGGAGTAGTCTTACTGACTGTAATGACATTACTCACAGTTCAGGAAGTTAAACAGCAGAATAAGGTTTTGTTCTCTGTCTCACTATTTTGTTCTTTAATGAAACAAAAGAAGAAGTAACTTTTCTTGAAGTATTACTCAGTGGCTTAAAATATAATTGGTGAAATGTCATTGACTGTAATGTCCTGTATGTTACCTCATCTCAATAGAAATGCTTTCCCATGGCTTGAAATGCTTAAAATGTTATCCTTGCTAGAGGAAAAAAACACAAGCCATATCTAATCCCAAATTCTAGCTATACTATAACATGTGCAGTCACCCGTAAAGGAGCCCTTTTAACAAAACAATGTATGTTAACTTGCACAACAATTTGTATCTATTTCCGTCACTGTAATAAAACAAGATATATATATACATATTAAAAAATCCAAGTGTAAATAATTATACAGTATTTCCACACATAAAACAACTAGTTGCACATGATGTGACATGTAAAGCAAATTGCTGAAAATCTCTTAGGTCTTTGGGATGATCAAAGTATAAGTAACCAAAATTTACAAATAATGATTGAATTTTCATAAAAGAAGGTTTTTGATGGAGGGGCAGAAGGAATTCGCCTCCTACTCACCCTCATCCCCCATGGCTTTTACAGACTTAACCCCTTCCCCCAATAAGCCACAGGTGTTTTTTTTAGATTTAGCGATATATTTTAATGAGGTTTTCTTCTTCTGTATAACAGTACTAATAAGGTTTCCAGGGACTTTTTCATAAAACATAGTCTGTTCCTATGGAAGTTTATAGTGCTTCAGAAGTTTCAGGCTATTTAAGCTCCAGAATAATATGATTCTGATCCAATTATGTTAAAGTCTAATGAAATAGAAATTCCTTTATTTACTGTGAAAATTTAGTTACCTTCTGTTCTGATAATTCAATCCAGTTTTTATTCCCCCACCCCCCCAAAAAAAGTCTTGTAGTTACAAGCCTGTAATTATACATAGCAAAGAAAGAAAACCGCTCCTTGCCTATGGAAATATATATAGCTTTTCAAGTTCCAACCCCTCTCTAAGCCACTAACCATCACACAACATATGCCATTTGGCAATTTGTCTCCTAGGATATTCACAAATTTCTTTCCAGTGCTCTCCACCTGTTCCTTCTGCTGAAGATCCCAAGGTTAACCGGCCAATGACCTCATTCCTTGACCCCCTTTCTGAATCTAAAACCAAAAATTCAATGCTGATATCATCAAGGCCCTCACAAGGAATGTCAAAGACAAACAATTCATTGAACACTGCATTGGGGGTGCATTTCTTCACATGGGTTTTCTTTTTAGAAATTCTCTTCTTAGCATGGTACAGGTTCACTTTGACATAGGGGTCTGTAATGAAAAGAAAGAGCACAGATCAGCCTTTGAACAGTGTTGTTTAGAAACTCCTTGATCTAGTTAATGGTAAATTTCATAACTTACCAACATAATTACCTTACAATGAGGAGATGTTTCAAGTTATTAAGGATGATTAATCTCATCTCATCCAATTTTTGTGTTTATATCTGAATTAGTCTCTTTAAGTTCCCTTTATGGGCACCAAAGATGTAATCAAGATAGTGAAGTGTAGGGTGTAATTCATCTGATCAAATACAGGTGTCTCCTTCATGAAATAAATCCTGCCCTGTAGTCCATTAACCCTAATAACATCTTTCCTACATGCAAAGGTGGTCTGAAAGTACACAAAATTCTAATGGACTCTGACATATATATATCACTACATATTTATATGTAGCAGAAATCTGCTTTTTCACACGTTTTACCAGTAGGGGATAATCATTAGCGTTAATAAGACTCATGCAAAGAAAAGCCTCAGAAAGGAGAGAATAAGCTCATGCTGAGAGAATGGATGAATGGATGCGATTCATTTCTGTTGTGGTGCTACCAAAGTCAATTAGCTTGATTAAATTGCTCCCACCAATTTTTATTGAATGAATTTAACACTAAACTTTAAATGTAAGGGTACATTTGTTCTTAGGATATGCACTTGACTTTATGTCTGTGCTGTACTATTATTGAAGAAGGGAAGGGAAAATGCCCATATTTTTAGCTGCCAACTAACTTTGAGTGTTTGCATTCCTCATAGTTATTCAACTGTTGCAAGATTCCTTTGCTGTTGTCTTCAACAATAGCTATATTTCTTCCTTCAGAGGAATTTCCAGAGAATGCTTTAAAAATCATCCCTTTCAAGTACCTCGGTATTTATTTCAGTGCAAATGTGGGCCTGTTTCCAAGTTCTCATGTACAAAATCCTTTCTACTGAACCCAGTCAAACAAGATAGTTTATGTAAACAATCAGCTAATAAACATCAAGAAGAGTTGAATATTTTTTTGAAAAAGTAAAATTAAATCTGAACCATATTTAGAAATGCTATGCCAAAATTATCAGACTGAAATGGTTGGGTGATGAAAAGGCTTTCGTTTCCTTGAACTGACAATAGTTTAACAGGAGTAAGGTATGATAGAATACATCTTCACTTTCATACTCTATCAACATAACAAACATTTTAAAAGTAGGGTTTAATGTAATGAAAATGTTCATTTGCTTTAGAATGAATATATGCCACACAAGCATTAAAAATAACAGAATCAATATCCATCGGTGGATTCATGCTGTTGTTCATTTCTGTTTAAAGGCTATTTTCTGACTATTACTTCTGGCCAGCTACTAGATAAGGCTAGAATGTTCCTCTTGATTTTATTAGATCTATTAGGAGACCTCAACGCCAGTGATCGAGGAAACCAAGAAGGTTGTGGGAACGGAACAGCTTCTGATTAAAAAAGTTCCCATCTTCCTAAGGACATTGAGTTACACAATTGTTTAGCTCACCCCATAGAAACACCATTTCATCCTCCTCCTTGTCCAAGATTCATGTTGGGCTGAGGGGAAAGTCACAGAGGAAAAAGGACTGTGGTGAGTGCAGTATGTTACTGACACCCAAATATCTATCGAACCTGGGCTTGCTGATGAACAGCAAATAATGAAGAACTGTCTAAATGAACGAGGTGTCCAGGTGTAGTATGGCTGCCTGTATCTCTTAGGAATATTATATTCCTATCATAGCTGGCAAGGTTGTGCTGTGGGAAGCAGAAAGAGCAAGCAAAGTTTATAGCTTTACTTGTAAGAAGTACAGTAAGCAAACATGGAGTTTGTTGTGCTGTATGGTCCAGGTGGCTGCTGAGAGTAGGAGGGCTTTGGTTTTCAAGTTATTTTCCCACCTGGGTGAACCTCAGCCAAGCTTTGTCTGTTGAGATCAGCTCGCTGTCACGTTGTCTTCATGAAACCTCCCCTATCTGCTGTGACTTTGGGGTTGGTTATTAAAAGTATGTATGCTCTCTTATAGTGCAGTAAACTGTTGGGCTCCATTTGTATCCTTTCTCCTTATGACATGGGAATAAAATTGAGGTCAGAAGGAGGATTTCAGTGGAAGTCCACTATGGGAGTTATCGATAGCTTTGTTGTATTGGATCCAGGGTGGATTCACTTTCTAGGTATATTGCAGTATTTCTTGGTATGAGAAGTAGAAGGACTGTATTATTGGCTGTAGTAATTATGATTCAGTGGTTCCCAAAACAACTACTTTTAAAAAAAATCCTGTGAAATGAAAGATTATCAGTCTTATACAGAATCAACAGCAGATGCTACTGTTTGTATAGTCCTTTGTTGTGTACTGTTCTTTTTGTGTAGTTGCCATAGCCTTAGTATATAGTACATTAAATTTTATTCTGTTGTTATGTTATCTAGCATTAATGTGCATCTAAGTGCAGTTCCATTATTGGCTCCAAAGGAGGTTCCACTGAATGCAAGATGGCACAACAAGACCAGGAGAAAGGAGTGCAAAAACCGCACCTTCTTAGTGCACCCCAAGTACAGCTCATGATAAAGGACGGGTGTTCTGTTACAGCCTGCTTCCAGCACTGGCATAGTTCACCTTTCAACCTTGCCAAATAAATGTTAGTGCTCAGTGGGCCAAATTCAGCACAGATGTATCTGGTTGCTTTTCTTGGTGCTAAGCTGAAATGAACTATGTGATGATCTCGCTCGATACCAATCGTCTATAAATAAACTGGGGTTTTGTCATAAATAAAAGCTTTTAGTATCTGCAAATAACATCCCATACTTATGGCAGATGGGTTCTGTTCAAGACAATCACAAAACTCATTGGTTTCCACTGCTAACAGATGTCATGGGTTTTTTAACATATGATTGAAGAACAAATTTGTAAAATACATACCCTGGAAAATAAAGCATTGACCTAGATATGAGTAAAATGAATAGGCTGCAAATAATAGAGACACCATTTCTGCATTTATGAGCTATTTTTAGTCTTTGAAATGCCACATTTCAGCTGCCTTCTGTCTATTTGTTTTATATTCTTAGGGCATATTCATTAGTAAAACTATTACCTGATAATCCTGACACATCAGATTTAGGTAGATGCCTGGCTTTTAAAACAACCACAGTGAGCGTGTTTGTTGTAGACTGATAACAGAGAGAGATCAGCAATTCTCCACGCCCAGATGATTTCTGAGGAAATTAAAAAAAAAAAAAAGAAATAAGACTATTTATAAGCAATTACATTGACCAAGCTTTAAACCAGAATTAAGAAGATTTATGAAATGTCACATAACTGTATGTTCTGAAACAGTGTAAAAGGATATAACTTATGGAGCTATGTTGCTTTACATAGTAAATATAATTTTCCTCTAGTGTTGTTATATAACTCTTCTTACGGTTGGTTATTAGATTGGGTAAAAATAAATAATAAATAAGTGAAAATACAGGTTGACATGACATCATTAGCTTCAGAAATTAGAAATAAAATGCTACATCCTGAGAAAAAAAACACAGTAAATGATAAAGATCTTAAGAAAAACAAAATTCCTTAAAGATATATTGAAAAAAAATTGAATGAAGCTAAATAAAAAAAAAATTCAGTAAAATGTTTTTAAACAGGAAGGATTCAAACAGTTAGTGAAATCTCATCCCTGACACTTTCTGAAGTAGTATAATACATATGAAATACAGAAATAAAGATAAGATCAAAGACTTTCTCTATGATTATTAGATTTGAACTTGCAGGAGTAGTTTATTCCATGGAAGGGAGGAAGGCAAAGGAAACAAGCAAAAATAATACCTTATATACCAGAAAACCCAATAAGTTATCAACCAAATATCAGTGACTCAGTTATAGTTGTTGTAATATAGCAATAGAATTGCAAAATAACAGTATTAGTTATAGGTATGTTGTCTGGTAGACATTTATTTGATTTGGCAGCATACTTGCTCTTTGAAAACAATCAAATTGAAAGTCAATACACATTCCACTTCCTTAGTAGAGATTAAGAGACATTGTGTGTGATGCATGTGCATTTCTGTGGTTCAGATGTGACGGTTGTAAATGATCTTTATTTCTGAAATGAGGCAAAATGGTATGAAATATTTTTAGCCCAGTGAAGTCAGTGTGTTTTGCCATTGACTTCGGTAAGGCTTTGGCTCCTCCCTCAATGTCTTACTATCCTTAGTAGAGCTGCAGCCTGTGTCACAATTCTTGTGTAGTAGAAGGTAGTAACAGCACTGAAGTGCAAGTGCCTACTACTGCATTAACAATACAGTCTCCAACAGATTCCAATTCCTTAACTAAAGACTACATGTATTCTTTAAGAATCTGCTCTAAAACCCATGTAGTTGAAGTGAAAGATTGACAATGACTTCAACAAGCTTTAAGAAAGAATGATTTCAAACAGAAGAGGGGAGGGGAAGAAGGGGAATAATACATGAATCTTTGCATTCTTTCCTTTTAAAGCAAATGAATGTGGATTGAGGCTGCTTGACCTAGTGTAAATGGGTCCACCCAAACCTGCTGGACCAGCTGAATAAGCAGGTAGAGTTTAGGACATGAGCAATTTCTTGCAACATGCTCATTGTAATGTTCTTTTATTACATTTGAGTAATTGCTTCCTCGTACTGCCGTTATGAAAGCATCTCAATGACTTGCATGATGAGCTTGCTCCCTTTTCTTTCCAAGATGCTAGCTAGCAGCATTACACAAGAAACATAGCTAACACTAGCACAACATTTCTAAAGTTTAAATAAAAAATATGTTACCCTAACATTTCTTTTGATGATCTCTCTGTCCATTAGCAGCCTTCCTTCTGACAGTTCAATTCCTGTGAGGGGAATGAGGACTTCTCCAATGACATCATCTCTGGAAAACCTGTCAAAGCTCAAGATCATAAAGTGAAGTGTTAAGTCTTGAATTTGGCTATAGGGGATCCCGTAAAACGTGAAGGTCTCATCAAAAGCTGGATCTAAGGTTTTTCTCAGCACTCTGGTTTTCACCTTGTGCTTTTTCTCAGGCAGGATTGTCATTTTGATGTAAGGATCAGAAGTCATTGACTGTTCATCCATTGCTGGCAGCCCACGTGCTTCTTTGATGTCCACAACAAATGCCTTTTTCTCAAAGTTGTACTCTAAGGAGAAAAAGAGAGTTCCTAGCTTGTCTTGTTTATCTTCAGATGACAGGGAAGTGATGGATTTTAAACTATCAGGGGATACTGAATCTTTCTTCCTTTCTGCAAAGTGCTTAGGAGACAAATTTTCAAGATCTGGAGAGCTCTGGACTTTAGGGGTTGTTTTGGGGAAATTGCCATTGAGATCTCTCTTCTCCAGGTCGAGATGGAGAGAATTCTTTGGCATCACTGATTTGTTCTTTGCTTCGCTTTTATCATCTGCTCCAAACTTCTTCTTACTGTTGAGATTCTCAGGGTAAATATCGACCCCCTTCAGAACATGGACAAACTTATACGGAGGGGTCTTATTGGTTTTGGAAGATTTACGCTGGCAGCAGATCCAAGCAAAAAGGGAGACAGAGAAGACAAGGCCAAATGCACTAAAGATCCCAACCACTGTAGGAATTTCATCTGTAAATCAAATAAATAGCAACAAGCACATAAGCAGCAATGCCTTGGACTCTGTGTGATATTTAATAAAGTAATAATTTAGTACAACAAACTGATAACGAGATGGTAATAGCAGCAGGATCGACAGACTGAAAGTGCTTTGCATCGTACACATTGCTCGCCACCTGCAGGCATGAATGTGTAGTCCCATGCTAAGGCATGCTTGTTATGTTAGTATTTTTCCATACACAGAGTGTCTGGGAGGAAAATACTATTCCCATCCTAATAGTAATAACCCTTAGTAATTGCTCGACTGTCTCATCCCTCTGTGTAGTTTCTGAGTTTATATGTCTGTGAGCAATACCAGCTCTCTGAACGTTTCAGCTTTGAGTTTACGGAGCTTTGTTGATTAGATAAAACAGATTCTGAAATATGCATTACTTATAGATACATCATCTGCTTTTCACACTGTTTCCTAGAATACTTTGAACACTCAATTAACTCATTTTTTATGGTCTGATCCCATAATTGCCTGGAGGTATCTCTTGAAAGAACTGAGTTTAATTGGAGGTTATAATACCTAACAGTTTCAATGGGACTTTCAATACTTTGCAGGAGAAAGTCTATCAAGAAAATTTAGAATAATTATATACCAAGTGTCTTTTCCAGATGGATGTGACACTGGGCAGTCACATGTGAATCCAAAGCTGAAAAAACTATGAAGTGTATCACCAATAACCACTAAGCTTTGTATTTAAGACACTGTGAATCAAAGCTATGGGGAGTTTACAGGAAGGGTCACTACTTTTTAGGAGTACATAAGAAAAACATTAAAACATAATTCTCTTCTGCCGTAATATGAATCCTATACTTAAACTGAATAAAGAGAAAACTGAGCAAGTGTTACTACCTCAATTGTCATGTGGATACATTAGTTACATATAGAGTATCATTAGCTCTTCAAAGCATGCATCGAAGGGGTAAATGAGCACAACTAATTGGAAATCCAATTTTGCCCATAAGTAACATTACTAAGTGAGTTCAAACCTCCCACAATGTAACAATCAGAGCTTAATCTTTATTCCCTGCAACAGTGGAAGACCAGTAGAATATTAATGGAATTGTTTATGCATAAAGGCAATTGTGTAACAGTTCTGTTTCTCTCACAAATGATTAGCAGATCGTTCCGGATGAGAAAAGCAAAACTATCCCCCTCTAAGTATTACTAAATCAGCTTCACCCAGGTAAAAGCTGGGCAGATAGACATGCTGCCACTATACCTTTGCTTTTTAGTGGGATGATGCAAAAAAATCCCCAACAATACTATCAGAGCAAAGTGGGACATACTGTTCCAGCACAGAAAGGATCAGGCCTGGCTATTAATTTTTTCTGACAATATTCATGTCACTTTCCCTTTGCCCACAGCTGTATCAGTCTACATACTTCATTGTAAGAACTTAATGAAATGACTGAAAATTATATACATAACCAAAAAGTATTTTTTCTAAGTTAAGCACGTGGCTCTGAGTTTCAGGATTTCCCTGGGCTGCATAAATTTAAATATACATTGTATAAAGGGAGAAAGCAAGAAGTAATTGAAAACTAATCAGAATATTTTAATAGCTTTTAAGAATGATTTGCACATTTACAATACTTATTCATGAGATGACAGACTTTTTATAGGAATGGATATTATGTTAGATTTTAATTCTACAACTACTGAAAGCAGTGGTAGAATCAATTTGTGTTTAAAATATTAATTATCTTTCTTAAATAAGTAATTAGATAAGCATGATGTCACAGGTGTGGTTAGAAACATCAAGTGGGTGGGGTAGGAAGGAAGACGAAATGGTAACTCAAATGGTTTTATATTTACTACTAATTATGTTGCAACCTGAATTTCTTGCTGTTGTCATAATTTAAATCAATAGGTTAACATTCAAGGCAGTGTATTAATAGGCAACATCACCTACTGATTCTGGGAGAAGTTTTTATTTCAGTTACCCAATATAAATCTGGAGTCACTTCACTTAAGTCAGTGGAATCATCCTTGAATTAAACTGCTGCTAAAGCAAATACAATCTAGGCTACAGTCAATATTTGTAAAGGAGAGTTCAGGAATATTTCTGCTTACTGCTTTTCTGAGTAAAGCTATTTACGTATCTTTTTTATAAGGGCACAGCACATATATGACTGTTTCTGAAACTTCTGGTATCACAGTTCATCACCCTACACCCAGTGCGCAGATATGACAAAACTGAAAAGTTCCTTGTTTTCATTGCTATTCTCAATGAACCCAGGCTGATCGAGAAGCAGCTGTTTAGCTAAAAAGACCGGGATCCTGCATTTTTGTCTTCCCAGCAACGTCCTTTACAAGACTACCTTTCACTTTAACTAACGGTTGACAAGTCTTTCTCTACAACAAGAAAAAGGGAATGACAATTATTCCAAGAATGACTTGAACAAAGATTTTTCGCTGTGGCACAGGATGCATTTACATCATTTAACTCCCAAGCCACGCTGCTTTATACCAAGACAGAGAAAACAACCCCAAACCTCTCTCATCTGAAAACACACCTACACGAACCTCTGCATCTCTCCCAGTGCTTTACCCGGGGCGGGGGGGGGGAAGGGGTTAGGGAGGAAGGGAGAGCGAGAGAAAAGAAAGCAAATTCACACAACTTCTGAGATCGAAGAGAACTGGGGGAAATCAGGTTCCTCCCAACAAGCCGAGTGCTGGGAGGCGCGGGGTGGCTCAGCAGAGGCTGCCTGCGTGCACTGCTCCCGGGGAGGGAGGGAGGGGAGCATCCCCCAGCCCGGCGGCCGGGGAGTTGGGGCCGGGACGCGCTTACCGAACTGCTGCCGGCTGGCCGCGATCGGAGCCATGTTGGCGGCGTGCGCTGGCCGGGGTGCTGGGGCTGCTGCCCGGGGTGCTGGAGCCGCTGCCCGGGGTGCTGGAGCCGCTGCCCGGGGTGCGGGAGCCGCTGGCCGGGGTGCGGGAGCCGCTGCCTGGGGTGCGGGAGCCGCCTCCCCGGGGTGCTGGGGCTGCTGTCCGGGGTGCTGGGGCTGCTGTCCGAGGTGCTGGAGCTGCTGGCCGGGGTGCTGGAGCCGCTGGCCGGGGTGCTGGAGCCGCTGGCCGGGGTGCGGGAGCCGCCTCCCCGGGTACCGAGCGACCTGCCCGGGGCGCCGAACGAGCTTGCCCTGCTGTCCCCCCGGCTCTCCGCTCTCTCACAGCGCCCGGGCAACAGTCTTTTCCAGCGCGTTTTTTTTTTGTTTTTTTTTAAAAAAAAAAAGAAAACAACAACAACAAAAAAAACCAAAACCCGGAGACACGAGCGGTGGGGAAGGTGGAGGAGGAGGCTGCGAGGGGGCTGGAGGAGAGGGGGGGGAGGGGAAGCTTCGGTCCTCCCCTTTGCACACTGATTTGCAACCCCCTTCCTGTTTTGGCTCTTCTGAGTAGCTCCGCTCCGAGACTGAAGACGTGGTTGAAACCCAAATTGACGCAATCCTGACGCTACAGGGCTGAAATCAGCACCTTTCCCACCTCCCATCCCCCCTCCCCAACCACCACACCCTCCCTCTCTCTCTCCCCCTCCCTCCCTCCCCCCCCATCCTCTTTCTGGGGATTGAACACGCACTCATCGATTATTTTAACTGCAGGATATGAGCTCCCACCCTCCATCGGACACAGACAGTGAAATGCTAATGTCTGTGATTCAGTGCACCTTGTGTAATACATGGGTGTGTCTATTTTTCTGGGGAAAGATTTATTTATTTGCTTATTTATCTATCAGCTGGACAGGCTACAACAACGTGAAGGAGATGCCAACTCAGATGGTCCAGACACCTTGGCACCAACTGCAAGGCACGCATTTCTCCTGTGACTGATGTGATACATTTACTGGATTTGAATCATGAAAACTCCTGATGTGCCTTCTCCCTGTCCCTCCTCCCTGCTTCTTCCCACCATCCACCCCCACAAAAACACACAGACCCGACTTTGGAAACCCTCTTGACCTTCCTGTAGGTCTAGGAATGAGCTGGATCTACCTAGATACTTCTGGATTTTACCAGGTTTAGGTGTCTGTCTCCCAGCCTGGACTGAGAACATGGGGGGGGGGGGAGGCAGGGGGAGGCTGGCAGGCAGGAGGAACGGGGGGAAACAGAACAAGAAAGCAGGGCTGCCTGTAACTAGAACTGGTACAGCATATAATAACCCAGGCTAAATCCTGGTGCAACAGAGCTGCAAAAGCAAGCTCCTGGCATCTGACTCCTCCTGGATTCAGAAGCAATCATAGCAGCCAAGTTTGAAGCCCAACTGCTAATTCTGCTGCATAAATGGGAAACAGGTGCTGTTGCTCTTCTAAATAACAAAATCCAGATGCAGGCATAGTCTGGCATGACCCTGCTCCACGATGGGCCACTTGGAAGCTAACATGTCTTGGCCCACCTTAAAGCATGTTCTTGCTTCACAGTGAAGCCTGTGAAGCTCCTTGGATTTCAGAAAAATTAAAATAGGAAGGCCACAGACTCATGGCAAGCTAGTGTCAAAACACAGCTGAATGAAATGCCTGGCTTACCCTGCGAGCTGAAAACCCATTGGTTAATATTGTTTATGCTTATCTGCTTCTGTTGCACCTTCAGCAACTTGGCCTTGGTATACACCTGCACGTCTCTTCCAGGAAGAGCCATATCCACTACCCCAACCTTCATTACGTCCCATCCCATTTAATAAAACACAGGGAATAGTTCACCACCACTGTTCCTCTTACAAACACCTGGACTACAATGAACTCAGGTATTAGAAGACTGCAGAAACTGTTGTTTAGCTCTTGTTTGTGTTTTGGCAGCACAATTTGATTTGGGATGTTTGGTTTCACGTGTTGGTGCCTGTCCAAGCAAACCCGGCTCAACTTCTCTCTTCTTTCTGGCAGTCCTCCTTCCCCCCAGCCCTGTTATCCACTCCCCTTCCTCTGTCCAATATCCAGCCTTGTTCAAAATGTGCATCCATTGAAAGTAATTACATTTGATTTTAGATCACATTCCAGGTATACAAGCCTCCAGACATGACTGACATAAGCAAGGTCCTTAAACAAATTTAGAGTTAAACATCTTTAGGTGGGATGTTAACCTATGGTAAACTGTTACTGCGTCTGCACTTTAAAAAGAATGGACCAAGAATCAATATATAGTGTAACTTGGTGGTGTGTTTATCCTATTTGAGCTGGGATATGGTGAGCCTATATATTATGTTGACACTTGAATTATTGTCAAAAATTTTTGAAGCTTTTGATTTTTCTTTTTGAAGGAAATCGAAGACATCCTTTGTTGATATATGCAAAATTTATGGACCACATGGAAATATGACAATGATTGATTCAGGTTTTTTTCCCCTTTAGTTTTTTCAGATGTCCCAAGGATATATAAAAAGCTTTTACACAATTTATATGTCTTTATATAGGATGCAGAAATAATTTCCTTCAGCATCCAGGGTTTTCTTTTTTTCTTTTTCTTTTCTGTGACAATGCTGATGAAATGGGGAAGATACATGTCCTTTTTTTTTTTTTTTTTTCCCCTTTTTCTCCTTTTCCAAAATTCCTGCTAGTTTACACTAGATTTTAGACACTAGTTAAGACCTGTATGGTGCTGGGTGCTGTACAAACATATCGTAAAAAGCCCTTTTTTCATCTCAGTTCTGTGCATGTGTAGCTGTTTAAAGCAACACAGAAAAGGTTTCATGATACTAGCTCTCTGTCTTTAGAAACTTGGAGCTGCCAAGACTGTGTATATACATAAGCATGTGTAAACATATACACAGATATACAAATGAATGCTTTAATCTCTTTATTGCATCGGTCAGTGAAATAGCAAGTAGCCATTCTTTTACATCACTCGTGAATCTTCTATATTTAATTATGTGACTCCACTTAATGGAACAGAGTGTGCATCACAGAAAATACTCGAGGAGGAGGTGGAGCGCTGAGTTGCTGACACATCTTGAGACAGACACTTTTTGCTCCCTGTGTTGTGCAAGCACCATCTAGTGTACGTCTTAGACCCATCAGCACCGGATGACTAGCGTACGCCCATTTAGGTAGTACAAATATAAAGGTACGTAACCAGCTGACTGACAAGTGACCAGAGGGAAAAAATCATCATGTGAACCCTGTGTGTTTCTTAACCAATTCAGTGACTATCCTTCAGTTCAGTCCCATGCAAGAGTAATGACTCTCCATTTTTGTGGCTATATGTTCTTCACATTTCCCTCTGTTCTCAGAATACACCCTGTATACTTTAGCAAGAATTTACACAGTTTGCAACACACTGTTCAGTAAAAACTTGGACTAGGAACTCACTGCCCAGGTAATATTCCCTTAATTTTCCCAGCAAACAAGCTACAAAGATCTCGAATACTTGCAGCTCAGAGACAGAACATTAAAAGGAGCTGCTTCATATTTTGCCTGAGCTGAGTTGAAGTGGACTGATTGTCTGCAAAATATCTCTGTATATGATCTGCCTGACTATCACAACAAGGCCTTCTGTGGTCTGAAAACCAGATTAGTGGTGCACATGCATGCGCAGAGCATCCTCCTGCCACTCGCAGAAGAGGGAGGGTGGTTGCTAAGCGACAGAGTCCATACACTTCCCAAAGCAGATAGTCCTCAAATAAGCATATGGGGCTGGAAAAGGTGGTCCCCCACCTGCAAATGAACGGTCACCGTTCTTCAGATCCCAAAGCCTGTGTGTGAAGAAAACCTAATCCTCTCCCTTTAAAAAAGAAAAAAACAAAGTTATTCTAAACAAGATCCCCCACCACCACCCCAAAAGTCAACCAACATTTAAAAATAAAACTCAGTGATTTATATGCATGAGGTGAAGCTGGTGAAACAGCCCCTTTCCATCTCTGTGAAATGTTTCCCTGGAGCTTAAAGACAGAGTTTCACATTTTCAAAAATAGCATCTAATTTTGAGTTCTGCAGTTGCCAGGTGCCAAACTACAGACATTAATTAATACTATTCAGCACCTATGAAAATCAAGCCCTCCAGCTATGCTTACAAAATAAAACCTCAATGAGAAGACAGGTACAGGTCTCTGATTTTGGGAAGTGCAGAGCATTCAACATTTCTGAAAGTCAAACAACTTCAAAGGGATCTACAAAGGGATTTAAGTAGTTACACTCTGCTTAATTTCCACTTCAGATAGCTCTGCAATTAGACAGTGGAAAGGGGCTAGCATCTTCCCCTGTCTCATCTCTCAGTCTTTGACACTCCTCAGCTGCCTTAAGGTATGGCTTTGGCTGCCACAGACACCCACAAGCCTGGACTTGTAACCTGAAGACTCAGCCTGCTGTCTGTTTGGCCTTACAGACTTATCGTTCCTCCCTGGGCTGAGACTGAATTCAGCTGCATGCATTTTAACGTCCAGTGCTACGTGAAATACTTTAGCATAACCTCCAGTTTCTGCTGCAGAATGGTGTGCGTTTTCTGGACTGTATTTACCAGTCTCATATGGGCACATCAGATACCACAGAGCTCCTGAAAAGGCACAAGATATATAGATTTAGATAACTGAATCATCCCCTAGCTCGTACACCACACCTAGACATCTAATTTCAGGCCTACAAATCTAGAAATTAATTCCTTTTGCTCTGGGGCTTGTTTGAATTGCCTCTGAACATGTGTCTAGAGTCACTGAAAAACCCTAAGCTTCCATACAGAACTAGTGGATACCAGACAGGATGGAGAAGAGACCCGTACAAACCTGGAGCAGCAGCTGAAGGTGAGGTAGAGGTGCCTGCTAGAATGGTCAGTCGAGGTAAACTGCCTCAAATGTCATTATACAACATCATTTAAGCAACCAAATATAAATTCCCTAGCTCAACTACAGATGCGTAGAAGTCTAAATAAATTTTTTAAACATGAAATTGAGTCATGTCCCAGGGATGAGCTTTAGGCTGAGCAGAACTTTTCTCTTGACTCCACTGGCTGTATTGCACATACAGACATGAAGTTTGGTATGCTACTTATAGGGCTGACCTCCATTCCTAAGGTTAGGTGAGGTGTCTAAAGGTACTGTTGCACTTGCTCGTTTAAAGAAAAAAAATAAAACCACGTATTTTTCTTCTCTAGAGTGATATTGTGTAGATCAGTGTCTTGATGATATTGTAAGGTTAGTGAATGATATAATTTCAGTAGGTTAGTGGTGATGTTTATATTAAGGAAGCATCACTGGTTGTTTGGCTGATGACAAGGTTCTTCCAAGAATGAGAAATATTGCTGTCCCTTCAGAATTTGGGGCAGCTTGAACAATGGTTTGCTAAGTACACAATGACATATCTTTTGCTTTCCTTTTTTTTATTGTAAGATGACCCTGCATTTTCACATGGTGGATGAAGAGAGGGAAAAAGAAAAGCCCTCACTGTTGCAATTAAATTTTTGCAGCAAAGGCTCCAGGGAGATTTCAGTCTGTATGTACCAGCATGCATGGTCTTTCCAAAGTGTCTGCAGATCAGCTCTCTGGGGGTTACAGGTACATTTATGTAACAAGGTATCGAGAAGCAGACTTTGGTTTTCGAGGCAGCAGCTACTAACAATTCTATGACATTTCTTACCTTTTTTCTTTATTTTTAAGATAAATTTTTCCAGGCAATATATCACTTCAGGTGACACTTTTATCTCAATAACAACTAGATTCTACTGGTTTTAATGTGCTAAGGTTTGTGAATAGTAGTGTGTGTGAGCTGGTAAAATTACCGTGTCTGTATATGTTTTACAGGCTCTGCAATCCAGGTGAGTCAGAACAACTCTTACACTTTTAGCCAGGGCTGCAGATACTTCACAAGATAAAATACCCTTTCATCTTGCCTGTTGAAGAACAGACAATTTTAGTTCCTCTTCAAGTATAGGTTTTGATACCAACAATGCCGAAAATAGGAAATAGAACTTTATTTATGTCCGGAATTTCTTTTGCCTTTTACTTAGCATTAGCAGTTGAACTATAACTCAAATAAAGTACTGTTAGGGAATTAGGGTGAGATTTTAGAGCAGTATTATGGTATTAGAAGGCTCAAATTAATTTGAATTTCTTACCTAATTCATTCAGACTTCTTTAGAAATCTCAGCCTTAATTAACAGACAGGTCTTTTATGTTTTTTCTTTAATTAATAAATATAAGGACTGAGGACTATGCCAAAGCATGGATTTAGGTGCTTAAGCTACACCTATCTGCAGTTCTATGAGCTTTAATCAAAAATTCAAACCTTGAAGTCCCTGCTGAACTTATATTTAAGATTGGGAACATGTTACGAATCCCTAGAACAATAATAAGGACTTCCTGTGAAATGTTTTCTTTTCTGGCCATACTCAAAAAAACTTGCCCTGGCACGTGAAGAAGTCATATACGTAGTTCATTTCTTCACCTTGTTCACCTGTTTTGTATCCATTCTCCAGATGTGCCTGCTGGAGCAGGCACCAGACAAAAGCATCTAGAAAGTCTTATTTCCTTCTAGGACACCAGAGATTAGAACATTGCACCAGAAAGTTCATTATCAGGTTCAAGTCTTTCCTGTGCTCTTGTTTCTTGCAGGAATATCCTAAGCATCATTCTTTAAAGGAAGAAATGGGCCTATTGACATTTTTCCAATGTAATGATGTACTGAGTCAGAAAATAAATGTGCAACCTGAGTGCAGTGCTTGGAGTAATCCACTAAGGACAGAGGCCTACTTTTTCATCTTCCTTCCAAGCAGTGCTTTACTATAGTATCTATGGCAGCTGAATATTACATGTACAAGTGCTCCACTCCTGTGGGAGGTTCAGTATTTTGAGACTCAGTGGAGAAATTCTCTAAAACTCAGGCTAAAGACTTTGCATATAGAGGGATGTACCAAGGCAACTAATGTGTTATATACCACATTCTTTCTTAAGGCTGCTCTTTGGACTTCAAGAACTACATGGTACAATTAAGCAAAGGTATTATGTTAACATTTGTAGAGGTTAATTGTAGAAATATTGCAACATTTACTGTTATGCATGCACATGCACCGAGACACGTGTAAGACTTAGGAAACTAGAGTCACAGTAAATAAGAAAGGAAGGGAATGAGAGAGATTCTGAACAGGATTTTTTTTAAGAAAAAACCCTGTAAAAATCCAGATCTAGAGGTAACTACTTGATCCCAAATATTCTGCAATTAGTGGTTGTCTTTACCACATGTGAAAGCTCTGACTGAAGTTCGTAAGGCTAACATGCCTCAATTTAAGCATGCAAATTAATACTACAATGTGTGGAGCTTGGTTTTTAAAGATCAAGTACTCCAAAAATTCATTGAAAATCTGATATCATCCTGTTACATATTGCGCTCTATTCTGAGTGATGTTTCCCCAACACAGCATGTGCCCTTTGGGGAAGAGAAACACACCAAGTAAGAAACTGAAATGCAGTCTCAGTAAAATCTAAATTTTTTGTGGTGGGGTGGAGCTTCTGGAGACACCAGAGAAGCAAATGGAAGCTGTAGATGAGAAACAAGCACTCCATCCAAATAAAAGCATTTATGAGAAGTGCTTTTGTTTAACTAAATATAGCATTAGGAATTCTGAACCAAATTATTTCTACATCAGTACTGTGAAGAATAAAGGAGATGCCTTTAAGAGATCAGTCTGGAGCCCTTTTTTTTTTTATTTATATGAATCTGCCAGATGGTGAAGGGTTCCATTCTTTGGTGCTGTCAGAAAGTGGGTACTTTCTCCCCCTTATTTCTATGACTATTTCTTCCCACTGTTAATGTGTTAATGAACCTCCTGTACATTGATGCATCCAAATGATTCACATACTAACCAGCAATAGGTGGAAATGAAGATTTAATCTTCATTACATCTGTAAAATTTTCTGAAATGTGGTTTGGATAAAATCTGAAGCCTAAATCTGGGCAAATTTTATTGCAACCTAATTCAAAAGCAGAGCACAAGGAGGGAGAGAGAATGAAAGAAGGGAGGAAAAGAGGTTTCTCTGCTCTGTAGGGCAGCAAGGACGAAAAAATTAATAATGTAGTGATGCAAGCAGTTGGCTGAGAAGCCAAAAGGGGAAACTACGACTACTATTCTGCTCCACTGAATTTCTGCTTAATATGGTATGCATCACTTCTCAGGAGTTGGTTTTGTTAGAGATTCTTCAGCACACGAAGAATGCTTGATACAGCTTTCACTTCATGCAGATAAGTTTAAAGGAGCCAACTGCTGTAATATTTAAAAAAAAAAAAAAAAGAATAAAACGCCAGTCCAGACCTTTTATGTTGAAGTCAAGACAATATTTGTATTGCTGAAAAGGATAAACAAAGTTTTTCTGTGTTCTCTCACAAGATTTTGAAGTAAGAAGGTAATAATCTCAGATGCAGAGACATATTGTTAGGAAAGGGGAACAATACATTTTATTTAATTCAATAAGAAACAGTAGAAAATAAGTTTATGTATTTTTTTGTTTTCCATTTTCATAAGCAGCAGACAGAAAATACCCTCCCCTATTATGTTTTCAAATGGTGCCCGATAGTTGAGTGCACCATGACATTACATCTCTGACACTTATTAACCTGCTGAATAGGGAGATTTGAGTTCTCTTAAACTTTGCAGTGTTAAAGATACCAGTCCAAATAATGCTTTTGCATTTTCTCATTAGATTGTAAGAATTGGAAATATCCATTAGTTTACCCAGGTTCCCTGAACCATTTTTTCAACTGGATTCTTAGAATGAGATCCTATGTTCATGGAAGCTAATGAAGAAAACTCTTAAAACCCATCTTGGAGTTTAAGTAATAACTACACAAAAGACTCTTAGCAACACTTCAACACTCAGTATTCAGGCATATTAGAGTCCAGGTTGTCTGTGTATCTGAATTTACTTGTCTTGTGCATGTTTATACACCTTACAGTACTGTATAGAATTACAGCAGTCCACAGGACCTTTGGCTCATTCAGAATGGGCAGTGCTCATTTAATTAGCACTGGTTCTTTGTTAATGCTCATTCCTTCATATTTAGCCCCAGGTCTGTCTTACCAGATGGCAATCGAACCTTGTTCTGGAAATAAAATTATTAATTTTCTTGGAAATTTTGCTCAGGCGCTCATTATTACCCTGCTACTTCTCTAACATTAATTATTTTCTCAATAATCCTCTAAGGTAGAGTTCTTTGGTTTTTCAGGTGGCAAAGGAGAGGCATAGAGGGACTTAGTGAAAGGAGTTACACGTTAAGACGCTCTATTCTATGATACTCAAGATTTCCTTGGGTTCATCACAAATGCAATGGTAAAACAAAACCGATCAATACCAAAAAGGGGCAAGATTTCAGATTGTCACATATTTAGGTGCTAATCACACCTTTCTGAAACCAGAATCCAGATCTAAGTTTAAATATCTGGATCATTTGTTTTTAATCTGTAGTATATGTCCATGTCCTAAAAAGGTAAGCATGTTTTGCTTAACAGCTTCTAGCATTATCTGATGGATGTTGTAAGGTGTCCCACAAACCTACTCTTAAAAAAAAAAAAAGTAATATTTCAGTAGAATGACTTATTTGAAAAAGCTCAACAGACATTTTGGTTACAGGCACAAAATACGATGATAGATAACACAGTCATCAAAAGCTGTAGGAAGTATATTACACATGTATTGAGGATTATGCATCAGCACAGATCTACCTTGGCCTTCCAGCCTCATCCTGTTTGCTTGCCTCTTCTATGGATAGCTTCACTTTCAAATTTAAGTAATGTTAAGTATGTTCTCTGTCTAATTGGTCATGTTTACATGACTTTAGCTTGTCACGGTTACCTTACAGGAATCCAATAGAAACTGGATCGTCTCTATCTTTCTGAAAAACAAGGTGGCACAAAACATGTATTTCTTGCTGCTGATAATTTATGCCTTTCCCTTAGTTATCTTCTCTCCTCTTTCTAATGGCAATAAAGGTTAAAGAAATGAAAAAAGACAGTATGACTATAGTAAGATTCTCAAGACCTGTGTTTGTCTAATGTACATTCTGCTTTCAAAGAGGGATGAGACAACAGCATGTATTGTATGAGCATCTACAGGAAAGTTGTAAAAAGAAGCATTCTTAGAATAATTTCCGTGAAAGCATGTGCCCTATGGACTGTTACCCCTAGGCAGCTGATCGATAGTAACAGGACAGAAGGAACTCTATGAAAGTACGACAGGAGCATGAGGAAGACGAAGGACTGGGACTGTCTTTATAATTTGACCGCCTGTAGGCTGTGGTAAGAACGGGGAGGATATAATTACAAATTTTAGACCAGCAGATAGCCGTGACCTCCTACTGCTACCGTTGTGACTGACCTTGACACTAATGCCCCCAGTTCCAGTCCCACCACCAAACTATGCCGGACAGCCCTTGTTCTAGGGAATGGCTTTCTTCAACGACTAATAGTGTATTTTGCCTTGAGAAATCACTGGAAATTGAAAGGAAAAAATATGATCAGAATCCCCAAATTCTTAATATCTTAGTAAAGACCCTAGTTTCACTCAGGTAGCAAGTAGTAAAAAGTAAGCATAGTTTTTCAGAACGGTCTTCCTAAACTTCAGCTTCTAAATTTCACCCAAATGTCACTTCAGAAACCCAAATGTTTTCTTAAATGCCTGCCAGAAAAATTCAGGCCATGAGTCTGCCCTCATTCAGTGTCCTGCACCAGTCCCACAGGACCCATGCTTTCAGAGTTGTTAGCATTATATAGTAGTTTATATGTTTTTAAAGCACAACCCTTAGTAACTGCAGCTCTAGTTGCTATAGTTCAGCTCCACTGCATTTCATATTTGAAGTCATACTTAGATGATTGAAGTGATGTGCCCAACATCATGTAGGAAAGCTGTGGCAGATTCAGTGAGGAAATTCTCCAGGGCAGCAATCAAATTGCTTAATACTGAAAGCGTCCCACATTTTAGTCTGATTTCCTAAGGGGACAAACCTGATGTGATGGCATCACTTCTATCTCTGTGACTGAGTCTTTCTGTCAGCCCTCTCTCTCACAATAACTTTTGATCCCTTTGGCTAATATCAGACAAACTGGACAAAGGAGTAGAAATCCTAAAAATATTAAAGTGCTCACGACTGAGCTGTACAAAAATACAGCCCAAGGGTTACATGTGGCTGCTAAAAAAGTAACACGTTCTGCCTGGGCAGTTCAGCTGCTGAGAGGCAGGTGACCAGTCACCACACTCATAACACTACCTGTGGTGCGCCTCGCCTAATGGGCAGGCCAAAAAGAAAGAGCAACATGGAAAATTGTAGGGAAGGGTGAAGTAGATGGTCTTTGGCAGGTAGGAAGCACAGGGCAGAAAGGAGGAAGGTCTTACAGGGCAGATGAAAGTCCGGCCTCGCCTTGGTAAGAAGTCTTTAGTAGCAGGTCATACCTTTTAACTCATAAGAACATCGTTCTAGAATGAGTGACCAGACAGAGGTAATAGAAGAGATGGAAGATCTCAGTGAGGAAAAGGCTGGATGGTAAACTCATCTACTTTCAGAAATTCCAAAATTCACCTGTCTACTACTGCTACAGATGTCCTAAACACAGGAGGAGGAAGGGAACAGATTTTGTGCTTCATCACACATCAGGGAATTTACACCTCAAACAGGATTTCTCTCACAAGTGGATTTTTGACAACTAAGACTATGTCCTTGACATACTTCAAGCATATGTCAACATACTTGAAATCTGTTGATTGAAGCCTTCATGGTATCTCTTCCTTCTGTGATTTTTTGGAGGTCTACAAAGGGATAAGCTCACTTTCCAGCCTTCAATTAATTCTATTTAAAAGGTCTTTAATCACCAGTCCACTTCAGACAGGACTTCATTAAGTTCTCAGATTATAATTTTTTTTCTTTTCAGTCTCTAATTTTGCTCACTATTCGCCTTTCAACTTTTTCAATAAATAAGATGGAATCCTACAAACAGCAGTCTGCATTATTCCATGAGCCTGATCCCTAGGATACATCAGTTTTCTGAAACAGATAAGGAACCCATGGTACATAATCTTATCATTAAGTAATTCCCGGCAAGGGACTGAATTGTGGTGACTCAGGTAGTTTGCGAAGGCCACATCCCTGCCAAATGCACTGTCTATATTAGAACACACAGCTGTGAAAAGAATATGCTTGCTTTTTTATAGTTTTAACTATGAAGTTTCTGCAAACAAAACAGAATATCTGTTTCTCTAGCTTGTCCAATATAGGGGGTATTTGAGCTGTTTTGGCCAGAATGTTTCAACAATATTTTAGTATGGTCTGGCAACATGTACAGTCCATGCACAGCACACTATATGTACACAAAGATTTTCAGTCCACAGAGTTACAGGTTGATAAAGTTGTGAGCAGCTGTAAATAAGGTCTTAAAATGATTAATGTCAGTTGAACATTATAGTGGGTAACTAAGCTGTTCAGACCAACAATATCAGCTTGTCAGAAAATGCGGCAAATTTTTTGGTAATTTTTTTGTACGGCAGAACTATTGCAAAGTAATAAAGTACTACACTGGGTTTGTCATTAGGAAACATTCCAGAATTTAATATATCTTAGTTTTAAGACAATATATAGTGCTTTAAGTTTGCAACTTTAAAGCTGTTCAGAAAGGTTCTTGTGACTGTCTTAGGATTTTACCCATATTTAATCATATTTTGCTTGTTCCCCCTCTTAAAGTGCCTAACAAAAGTGTCTAACTACAATACAAAAGTGCACAACAGCTAATTGAAGATTTCTAGTTTTAAACTATGTCATGACACCTGCTACACTTCGGGCACATTATTGTTCCAAATACTTCATGAACATTAACGCTTATGGGACTCTACTAGCAACAGATAAACTAGAAGTGGCATGTGCCAATGAGTCAGCTTGCTTAAACATAAATGCTATTTGCAACATCCTAGAAATCTGGGACATTCAGTTGGGCTTGTCAGTATGACACAGGACCTGGGAGAGACCTATATCCTTTTGGAATGCAGCTGGAGGCATGTGCATAAAACCCTAGTGCCTCTAAAATGACAAATGACATTAGACAATTATGTTTAAGTACCCATATCATGTTAGGCAATAAAGTTAAATTATCTCATATCCTGAACAACAACAGCTCCTTTCAGAATGTACTTAACTGTAGAAACAACTGCTGATTTTCATTGGTCATCTTAGGTTCTCAACTCATTTTTCAGAAGATGGGATTTTCCCTTCTGATAACAAAAGCTACGGAAGAGAGTCTAAATGGTTGGGAGTGTAAGTTAAGGAAGAGAACCTTAAATTATATAATTTTCAAAATTATTTTTTTCCAGTGTCTCAAATTAAAGTCACCTACTGATCTCCATCCCACAATGTACAATGGTGAAGCCTCTATAACATCAGGAACTTTTTGGCTAAAAGAAGGGGGCCTTTCAAAATCCAGCTGAACTCATTGTCTTTCAATAACCTTTGTCCAACAGACTCTCTGTTCCCTTGATTTGTATCTTCCCAGAGCTGTTCAGTGGCAACTGAAATCAAAGGAAACAAATACAACTTTGAATAGGACTCACTTCTGGCTGCAGATTGCAAATGAGAATTTGCCTTGGATAGTAAATCGTATCTCCAACCCACCCTAGCCAAGGGGTATCCGAGTGGTTTGAACCTGCTCATATTGAGCAGAAGTCACAGAAATGGGATTCTGGAAACAGAAGACAACAGACTCAACAGTCTGGGATGAGCAAATGAAGAATGGCTGAGCAGTGGCATCAGACTCCAGAGAATCTGTACTTTGCAAACCTGATATTAGGGGTCATGCTGCACTGACCTTTATGGCTACAGTGGAAAGAGTGAATCACCAGAGATGGCTCATCATCATACCTCTGTTTGAAAGTCTGCCAAACCTCTGTGCAGGACAGTAGTATGACTAATAGCAATCATCATAAGAAAAGTATGTCATCAAATTGTACAGCCTGCCAAAGGGTAAACACGGGCAATTTCGAAGACTGTAAATTTTTTTTCTCCAGACATGCTGCAGACTGTATTCTATTAAAGGGAGTGAGAATCACCTTGGGGAAGTAGTTTTGGAAAAGATCATGCCTGTCACAGACTGATTAACAAGTGCAAGCTTCACTTGCATTCAAACTTGACTTTTCAAGTGGCTGTCACACAAACTTGGGTATACCACATTGTCAGTGCTTGTTGTTTTCCAAATGGATGGAAATTATTTTCTGTTTTCTGCAAGTCAACTGGGAGATGCCGTCTCTTTGCACAATGTGCAACATAATGTAAGGTATATAAATAAATATAAGCTGGTTTCTGTTAGTCATCTGAAATTAAAATGTTCCTTCTATTTACCAGGAATCTTCTTATTTGTTCTGGGTATCCGTTGATATTTATGGAATCAATATGTAATTTAGTATCAGTATATTTAATCATAATCAGCCTGAGTGCAGTGTTTAGCTGAACATATAAAATGTACTATAATGACTTTAAAATGTTTAATTTAAGAATCTCTGCCTCTGTGCATATGAATCAGAGACCTGTGTTTAATTATTGATAGCAATTAGAGCACAGAAGCAGACAAACAGCATCTGGTGGCAGGAATAATTTCATAGCCTAGCCCTTATTCAGAGTCTCCTTTGGAACCAAAGCAATGCTTCACTGATTGATTCCTTGCAATGTACGAATTCAGGTTTTGGTTTCTAAACAACCCTTTGGAAGCGGTCTGTCTTTTTATAAGTCCTGCTAGGTTTATACATCTATGTGTGGAACAGATGCTGCACAGGGGTATTGTTGGTCAGCTGTTTTCTTAATGGAATCAGAATCAGAAAATTATTCCTAAGTACTTCTCTGTTTTCATGTATGCTCTGTCTTGTGAATGCTAAAATTTGAATTATCTATTGGTATTCAAGTCTCAAAGTCAGGGAATTAAAGTAGAAAGTTGTACTGCTAAATGCCAAATATGAACTTTTAAGTGAAACTTGCCATATACTACAAAATAAGGGTTGCAAATATTTTAAGAGACGAGAGTTTGATTCTGCACTTGCTGAAATGAAAAAGAACCTCTCAAATGAAGCACTCGCATCATAGTTAAATTTTCTGTGATTTACAGGATTTCATTGCCTCTCACCAGTGAATAACCTGAAAAAAATGCCACATTTTTTGAAAGTGTCATGGAAGCAAAAAGTTCCAAATCATTATATACAGATATAATTGATCTATATTGGCTAGAAACTAATACATTAATGAAGTGGCTATCAACTTTTTGTGAGGGTTTGTCGATCCTCAAAATATTCTTAAGGAGGCACAGACCCCTTAACAGTGAATAGCTTCTTGACAAGAAGTTGGCTGTTCTTCCTATGTTTTGAGCAGTTCTTAGAAGTAGACCTCAAGGATTCATGGACCACAGGTCAGAAAACATTAGAATCAAGATAATAAATGATGTGTTTTTCTACAAATGTTAAGAAGTACTTTATAAAAATCTGCTCTGTCTTTCAAGGACAGTCTATCTTCTAATAATTATGAGTCTGCACTATACAGAAACACTAATCATGTAAGAATTTTCATCACACGAGAATTATCCTGAGATTATAGGCAAGGGTTTGAAGTGGGTGTTAAAACTAGCCAAAACCCAGGGATAAGGCTTTGACAAGGGTATTTCTTCTCTCTCATACACATTGAGACGTGCTGCCACCTATGCTGGTTTTACTAATCATCCTTCTTAATCTCCCTTACGCTGGCTCAGATGTCAGGCTTTGAGAAGCTGCTATTCTATATTACTTTGCTTTGTAGGCAAGCAGGTAGAAAGGGAAAGTAGAAACTTATTATGAATTTGAGTAGGAGTACAGAGAAAGCAAGGAGCAGTATAGGGTAACTTCTACCAGTAAACAAGATGGAAACAGGTAAGGAATCATGACTCACAGACTGGCACTGACTTGCAGTCAGAGCTAAGAAAAAATATTAGTCTGACTTGAAATGTGTACTGTTCCTGCTGAAAGCAAAGTTCTTTGTTGTTGTTGTTGTTCTGCTTTTTCAAAGGAAATATAAATGAAACTATGCTCAGTCTGAACGTGGTTTTCCACTCCTGTGGGGGAATGAAGAGAGAAACTGAAGTGACCCTTGCAACAGCACTCAGAGGAAAAATCACACAGTCTAAAGGGCCCGTCTGTGTGTTGGCATCCACATCAGCAGTGGGGTTCTTCTCCCTGTAGGAGGGAGACAATTCTTGGTGTCACTGTGTGCTGAGTGGCCACTGCAAAGCTGAGGTCTCCTGAGCCTCTATATAGGGTATAAACCAGAACAGCCACTCCGTTCTTGATTTTTCTTATATAATGTCAAGTTGTTCACCAGAAACTTTTCCCATTGCTTTCTGAGTTCATAAAGATGATACTTTCTGCACCTGCATGCTCAACAGTTGTATTTCTTGGGATCTTCACCCCACTTGAAATTCAGCCTCGGCCCAAGATCTTGCTCTCCATTTGCTTGGAGAGTCTAAATATCTGGGATGTACCTTTGGAGTTTTGGAACTCCCTTATAAAGTTCTCAATACTCTCCCCATCTAGCTGTACCTTATTCTTGCATTGCTGAAGACACCAAAAAATGAAAGGGAAGTGGTGCTGGGAAGCTTCCCTGACTTTCTATGATCCTTGATACGTAATCTATTATCTCTCTTCCATGACTAACTGCTCTTGCCCATTCCACCTCCTCCCACTTGATGCCTTTACAGTCTTCTCTCCCTTCACTGCCATTTCTACTTAGTGCCAGTCCTGCAAACCACAAATACATTAGTGTAGCCTTAATTGCCTCTCTTCCACCTTGTCAAATCAACTTTTTGTACACGTTGTTTTGTTTTCTTTCCTTAATTCTACATTTCTCTCTAGTTTTATTTTCAAGAAATAAAATGCAGAATGGATTTTAGCAGTGCACCAACAGTTGTTCTCTGATGATGCTTTTTTCTCTTTCCTCAAAGGTGTCTGAAATATGTAGAGTTGAAACGTGTGCTGCCTGCATGCAGGAAAGCCCAAATCACATGTCTTATTGAACTACTACAGAACTGACTGATTAGACTTTCATATTCTTCCCACCTAAAGTAATAATAAGCCATTAGCCAAAATAGGTTTTAAAATATGTTTCCAAACTACCTCTCTGAAGGACTGTACAAATGGGGGTGCACTGGGATGGGAGCAGACAGAGCCATTGGGCTGTTAAAAAGAGTAAAAACATCAGGATTTGTTAACTATTTGATATACCCACAGGTACACATATTAAAATCCTCTATTACGTATGTTCATGTACATGCACATATTCATATGTATAAATAAATAAAAATTAAATATATTTATACTCTACAGTAGATATCTTTCACTTTTGGGAGGACTTTGCTTCAGGAGCTCTTATCCTAAATTCTTAACTTTGCTTGCATCACTATCGAAGGAAACAAGTTCTAAGACAATTCCGTCAGTCGTCCAGACTGTAAAATATCTCAGAAGGTTCCCAGAAGACAGAAATTCTTCTTCAGCCTAACTATAGGAAGTCTAGTTCGCCACTGTAGTACTATATAAAATTAATCACAAAACACTGCTTTTGCCATAGTGACATTGCCAGTATTGAAAAAGGGACTTTTAAAAGGAAGGATGAAAGCAAAGGGCTCTCCACATCCATCTGTAGTTTAGGAGGTTCACAGAAGTGTGAAGTGGCCAATTCGTCTCCATGAAATGTTCCCAGCTGAATGAGAAAACTGCATGGAGATTAATTTAGTCTGAAGCAACAGCTTTTAAATGTGTGAACTGCTTCAGTCACCTGAGCTGGTTCTGTTATTGCTGCCTTAGAAGCATCAGTGCTTCTGTTCCTATGATGGGCACCTTGCATATGCCCTCTTCACTTTGCCCCAGTCTGAACACAGGATCCTTGGTGGAGGAAGTTTCAGTCTAAAGGAGTGGGTTTTCTCCTCTACCTGGGAGACAGTATCTGGAGAAAACAGGAGGGCTCAGACCCCTTTCAGAGGTGAAAGATGCCCCAAAGCCAGTTGGAATTCGGTACCGTGGGACAGTTGGAAAACTAGGGAAATCAGATGCCTTCAAAGAAGGAGGAATTCCCAAACTCATGGTTCATACAAGCGTTGAAACCAATGAAGATCATGCATGCAGTGACAGATTCATATTAATGCCCCTAAAATGCTTAATTTAGGGCTCACTATCACACTTCCCTGTTTTTCCTTTTCCTATACCCGCTCCTTCCTCCAATCTGAGACTGCAAATCCTTTTGTTTCCCCCAAATCCTTTCTTCTCTTATTCTCCTGCTCACCTGGCACACTTCCATAGCAATGTGCTGAGTTTCTGCAGAACTCTCTGCAGTATTCCTAATATATTCTCACCACAGACACACACACTACCCAGAAACCAGTCACCCAAATAAGTCATTCTTAGATTTATGCTAGGAATGGGTACTGAAATTATCACCTATGAGCATACAGCAATTATAAATATCCAAAACAGGTCCTCTTAGCCAGAAATGTCAAATTGAAACTAGGTGACTCTTAGCCAGAAATTCTACTTTTGTGAACTTCATTCTGTTCAGTATATTGAACATCTGAGACAAACCTACCAAAAACCCCAGCTTTTCTTTTAAACAACATTTCCAAAGTTCCCTCCAGAACTGAATGCTTGTTTCTGCACTCTGGCTTATTAAAAATTGAGTATGTAAAACAACCAGAGCATGGTTTTGAGCTCCAAGGTAATTAGAAAAAATCTTACCATTTGCTAAAATAAGAAGAAATGCTCTATTCATAGAGGGGAGACCTATCTTAGGAACTTCTTGCTCAAGTAACTGCAAATCTGAACAACAAGTCATCCTTTACCACCATAAAGGAACTCAAAATTTCAAAAGTGTATGAGCACTTTTTTCTATTGTAAAGATCAGAGAATACACAACCTTTAAAAAAAGCTTTTCAGCTTAAGCCCCAGCAGGGTTACTTTACCTCAATATCATCTCTTGTTTGGAGATATCCAAGACCGGGAACAAAGGCAGAGAAGTTAAGAAGGGAGGGCAAACACATCCACTTTGGGACACTGAATTTGAAAAGAAATATCTGAAGGGAGTCAAGAGGAAAGCAAGCACAATTTCAGAAAACATTTGCTAGGAGGAAAGACTGAACAGCTTGCGGTTGTTTTGCTGGAAGAGTAACAGCAGAGAGTGGATAACAACCTTCAACTATGTAGAGAGTGCTGCAAAAAATGAAAGAAATTACTTATTCATGGTGTCAGAGATCATAATAAGGTAATATTTTTGAAACCTTGGCAAAGATTACCTAGAATTCAATGATACCTTCCTCACTAGAGATATCTGAAAATAGATTACACAAAAAGCAACGAGGAAAACCACATATACTGATAATCTTGCTTGTGTAGAAAAATTATGAACTAGATAATAAATTAAGATCTGTTCCTTCTCTCCTGTAAGTACATAAGGCAAAGATGGAAAAGCAAACATCGCAGTCAAGTGAAAGGCTGCATATAAAGCAGAAAGGAAAAGGGTGGTCAAAATATGTACAGTTCATCCATTTCCAAATTTAAAGCCACAAAGTAGAAACAGGAAGACAGACATGACTCTGAAATGTGGTGAGATGAAAATTTGGGAACTGTTCTTACATGCACTGCTGTTTGTGTCCTGAAGAAGTGAAAAAGCATGTAGTGCATGCAGTTACCAGAAATGCAAAAGCTTCCAGGGAAGGAATGGTAGCTGCAGCATAATCTTGGTAGATCCAGAGATTCTCCACACACACCTCCTGCAAAAGAAAGCTGCCGGTCACTCAGCAATTTTCATGTGCTCCATGGGGCCAACATCCCTTTCTACTCCAGCTGAATTGTGTTGCCAGCCACAGTAATGTACCAGCAACACTGTTAAGCAGCAATATTAGAATGGTAAAATGTAAAAAAAGTTGTTCTGTTCCTGAGATCCTATTTTTCCCTCTCGTGCTTTGAGTGCCATTGCTGTACATCAGTGCAAGATCTACTACTGCTGAGTTTTTCATTTGATGCTGACAGTCAGTACTTGAATATCCTCAACAAGAGAGAGGAGAGAGAAGTCATGGTGAACTCTTTTCAGTATTCAAACACAATATGAGAACATACTTCATGAAGATTGACCTCTAGAGAGAAAACTGAATGTAGGAGTAGACTTGAAAACAGGGGAACAGCTACTATGGACAATACACTGTAGTAGTGCTGGTCACTTTGTGATTAGATGGAGGATTCAGTTAACTTCTCTGTACTTGGGCCAACCATAAGTTTGACATTGGCTTTGAAATACAGTGATGAAGTAGTCCCAGTGTATTCACTGAAGGAGAACTTACCAAATGCAAGGGGAAAAGGGCAACTGCAGTCATCAAAGAAAACTCAGTGGTAAAGTCAAGGGAATAAAGCAGTAACTAAACTGAGTATTAGTGTTAACCCAAAATGGAACTTTGAGAATACAAATATCCTGTATTCAAAATCAAAAACTACCCTGGAGTAGATGGATCTGTCTCTTGGTACAATAGAAGTTTTATCCTGGATTTGAGAACCTTTCCCTTTATAATTATAGTATACTTTCCTGTGAAAACTTTTACTCCCCTTGTGGAAAAAGTTTTGTTTGAAAACATCTGGTGGGGAGTTCTGACTGGAAGCTCCAAGTTACACCTCATACCTAGAGACCAGGCTCAAAACTTTATTAAATGAACTTGAGCCACCTATTTGACTAGTGTGGAACTGTGGGAAGAACTCTGAGCAGAAGTAAAAAGCCAGAGGACAAAATAAGGATGGAACATAAGGGAAACAAATTTCTGACCAAGAAGTATGAGGTTGAGACAGCTGGTTTGAAAAGCAGCATTTTTGGTAGTTGTGGGTGTGTTTAGGCATGTGTGTTAGTACCCTTTGGCCCAGAAAGGTACTGGAGTCTAAAAAAAGGTGCTGAAGTTAAGGGATCATTTCACCTAACTTTGGCATCTGAAGTTAGGTGCTTAGTGTAAGCCACCTCTCTAGTCCCTAAAGAAATACTTCTAGAAAGTATATCATGCTGTTGGTTGGAGATCCTCGGAAGGAATAGTTTGTCCTCTGTAAAAGAATCCCTTTCTCTGTCTACTGTGCTGGGAGCTTCAATAATGACTAATTTATATTAAACACCTTCCTTTAGGACAGCTAAAATTAAATGAGAGAAATCACACATAAGCAACTTGATCATTACCAGCAAATAATTCTGTGCATAACCAGGGATCAACATTTAGGTCCCGAAAGTCCCTAGTTCAAGTCCTCACTGTTTGCTTTGGCAGGCTAGATGATGACCTGGTTTTAAACCCAGAAACTTTAAAATTAAAAAAAAAAAAAAAAAGTTACAAAAAAAGTCCTTTAGAATCTACATTAAATTACTTAGCTGCTTAAATAACTAGCAGACTTGAAAAGACTAATGATAGCAAAGAGATAGCAGAAGAGGTAACTGAAAAGTCTAATATGGAGATCCTGGTTATAAAGGCTGTCTTCTGTCATAAAAAACATCTTCTACCATAAGGGGAAAAGCAGAAGGGTTTTCACTGGCGTAGAATAATTCAAAACTGTGGAATGGTTCTGCAAGGAGCTATGTTAGTAGTTAGTCAGGACATAGTTTCATGATACTTTGGACTAAGTGACAATCGCTACTTGAAAAGGATTTGTTTATATCCCAGACCCCTACAAGAAAAGATGGGGTTTTTCTCCCCGGTAGTTTCAGAGATCTAGTTAATATGAACTACCGAACAATCATTGCAGTTGGTACATCTGTTCACAACAGTGAATAGTTAAGGGACCGATGGGTGAGGTGTGTTGGAAAAGTGATTGCCAAAATGAGTATCCATAGAGTTATACCCTTGGGTACTCTGGGATTTCAACTAAACATAAGATTAATAAGGTCATTTTTATATTTAGACACCTAAAAGGTAGCTAAAACATTAACTTTTTTATAGATTTACTTTTATAGCCTAAGTAGGCAATAGACACTGATGGATTTTGGATCTCATTTTGTATCTGTATTGAACAAGAAAATTTTATGTATCTAATTTTCAGAAGAGACCTGAAACTTTGGGTGATGGCACAGGCACTCAGTGTCAAAAGAAATTTGCCTCCTTGTAGTTTTCTGAGTGTCACACACAAGATATCTGGGGTTTGAAAACTCTCGAGTCCTATACCATGTATATATAAAAAATATATTGAAGTAATCTTCTTTGAAAGGGAGGAAACAAAACTCCACAGAGCTCCTAAATTATAAAAGACCCCCTCCCTGCATGCACACCCTGGTGCAAGCACACCTTTAATATACGTACCTCTTATAATACACGGACATTTAGAAAAATCTTAGTTAGTCCAAAACAGCAGGTGCTAAATCAGTCAGCTTTGCAAGCAGGCTATGCAAGGAAAGCAGGAATAAATCGTTTACAAGGGACACAGGCTATCACCTTTTGCAACACTGGCATTACCATTTAAATGGTCCTTGACAAGGATCTTATTTTGCTCCATTTTACATTCACGCTTAGCAAACAAATGCTGAACATTCATTAAGCAAGCCTGCTCTAACAAATGAAAAAGCGACTTCAGGAATGTTATCACACTCTATGTTCTGAATGTGATAAATAATTAAAAACTTGTTGGCACACTGGTGTGTGTTTTTATGTTTTATGTATGTATAAGACTGCATATCTGCAGCAGGCAGGGAAAGTATCTTTTTCTACAAGAGCCTATCACTCTTGGATTTGGAAACCAAATGCTGGAGTCTTCTTTGCAGTTAATCAGCATTGTTCTATTGAAATTAGTGGAGCTCCACTGATTTACACCACTGGAATAAATGTTCCCAGCTATTTAATTGCTAACATTTTTCCAAAAGAAAGGGAGTGATGACTGACTTTTAATTGAACTGAGTATTTTCACATATCATTGGGAAACAGACACCTATTTAATTTTTATTTTCAATTTATATGTATTTTCACAAATGCACTAGAAGGTGAAAAAAAGTAAGCGTCAAACCAGAAAATTTTATCACATTTTGCATTAGGTAAGATTACAATGACATTTGTGTGACTATATATGGTTCATCTAAATAGTATGAAAAGTGAAAAGGAAATAAAACCAGAAAAAACTTTTGCAGTCGAATACATGTTTTCCCACACTCCTCAGTTAGAAAGAGAACATGAGTGCACAGACCCAAATATACACATTAGGAAAATTATTAGAACTACCCTCAAAATGTTTGGGAATTTTCTTATTTTATGTATGAGTTACACTAGTAATTATACAGTATTCTAAGTTGAAAAAGATTACTGCTTTTCCATTGGAAAATGTCAGTGAAGAGCTATTCTTTTTTTTCCCCCTCCAATTCAGACAATTAGCTGAAATTGTCTTGAATTCACAAATTGTTTCAGTTAATATGAATGTACAGGTTGATGACATGCTTCAACTGATAAACGAGACACAGCTTTACTTAGAAATTAAATCTCATTTAAAGACTATAGGAGCTTCAGGTCCTAAGTAATTTGTGTTCTTCTGAAACTTGTATCCTGTCAAGCTAATAATGTATTCTCATTTTGATTACATACAGAAGATAAGATTTCCTTGTACAATTAACCACTTACTCTCAGAGACTGTGTGGTGTATAGGACTTTGTGCTTGTTTTCTCTGGCTTTCAGTTAAAGAAGAAATGCCACTTGCCAAATTATATGCAATGTAATTATTAGAAGCCTGAGGGCAAGCTGTTCACAGTGGAACAATCCAGGGAACAGTTGGGTTGGTTGGATTTACTCACTTGGCTGCTTTATTCTTTCCTCTTATTTAGTAGTGGGTTATATAGCCTTTTCTTTTTCTGTGTAGACTATTACTTTTTGCTTTTAAATCATTTAATGACAGAGTCAAAATTGTCTTTTCTGTCTAAAAGTTATATGAAGGTAAGTTCTGTTGTCCTTAAAAAGCATCCCATGTAAAATGCATAAGTATTATTCAAGTGTGTATATAGTCTACAGCTATATGTCTCTTTAAACAAGGTACTTCTTTGCTTGATTTTCCACTTGAAAAGTCAGGGGATTTGAGTTTCACGGAGTCTTAAAGCTTACCTGGAGGAGCTTAAATTTAAACGGAACTGAACTAAATTTACATCTCTGTATCAGGGAAAGACATCCACTCCGCTTTCAAGTGCGACGCCTTAACTCCACTGTGGTGGTTCAGCCTTGGCCAACAGCCAGAAGCCCACCCAGCTGCTCACTCCCTGCCTCTCCTTAGTGGGACAGGGAGGAAAATACAATAAGAAAGCTCATGGGTTGGGATAAAGGCAGGGAGACTACTTACCGCTTCCCGTCGCAGGCAAAGCAGACTCTAATTGTGGAAAATTAATTTAATTTATTGCCATTTTAAATAGACTTGGGTAGGGAGAAACCTCGACTTCTTCTCACAGAGGCCACCCCTGCAGCCTTCCACTTCCAAAACCTGAACATGGACACCCAATACAGCCACTTAAACAGAAACAGGCAAAAAAATCTGACAGGGCACAGACTGTTGTATTATTCAAAGTCACCAGAAGGCACCATTACAGTTAATCTGACAGTCTGTTGAACTGTATGAATAGGCAGTTAGCTCTGGAATAAATGTCTGTTTGTTGTGTAATTCTTTTTTACAGGCAATGAATATCACCAGAAAAGTCTGTTTTGTCCAAGTGTCTCTTTGACAGAATCATTTATTAGATGCAAAGCTGCTGCCTGCAGGTTAATATGCATGCAAAACAAATACAATAATTGCACATTGTCAAATCATGGCAATATGAAAGGATCTGGAAATGTAAAAGCAGGATAAGAAAAATGGATAAGTGACCAAAAAGTATGGGATTTGCTGGAGTTCAGCTGCTTAGGAAAACCGGCAAATATGAACTCTCCACAACACTGAAGGTATTCAAGCAACTTTTCAGATTACCTTTCAAAGATGCTCAAATTAAACGGGAAGGAAGAAAGAAAAACACCCTCTGTGTCAGATAAAAGCTATTTAAATGTATAACTCTCAGGATGACAATCTCTGTTAAGAGCGGGAAGAAGAGGGATGAGTGGCTCACCCAGGTCTGGTTAACATTACCTGAGAATGTTAAACATTTTTAAAAACTGTGAAGCCCCGTTGATATCAAGTAAGGGCAGTGCCCCTGACTGAGACCTGAGTGACAGCTGAGATCCTTGCTAATTTTTCCAGCAAAATCACTTTAATGCCTGTTCTTCCACATGAATGTTTCTGTACCCATGGGTCTACTGGTGAAAATCCCTGTGTTTACGCTTCAGTGATGTAAACTAAAAATTCCTACGACACCAGCATGGTTTTAGCCTGTGCCGGTTAGTGCTTTTCCAGCCAGCTGAAACACATTTTGCAAAATAGAAAGGGACAGGAATTTTTCCCAGCATTTATCATGGATGGGACTTTTCTTTTTGGGGATAGGACATTTGGAAAAGAGAGTTTAGCCATATGAATCCAATCTGTGCCACTTTGTAAAGTCCTTAGCTCATTTTATTTCCCAGTATTGACACGGTTAATGGGCAAGGACACCAGAACAAGTGCCAGCAGCAGCAGAAAGGGTTGCAGGGAAGAATCTTACCCATTTCTCACTTCAGCCTTATGCTTAAACACGTAACTGACACAACTTATATGTTTATGGATAAGATACTGTAATTCCATTAAGAGTTAAACAATTTGCCATTTACAGCAGCCTGAAGTGAGCAATTATGGGGAAGCTTACCATGATGATTGCAACCACTCTACAACATTAGAATGCTGTGTGAAATTTGGTTAGAGAGCTAATCCATATTACAACAACCTCAGATTTTTAACAAATGATAGGTAATTTTTCTGGTTTTGACCTGTGCTGAAATAATTCCTGCCCTCAAAATTTGTGGTTGTCACATGACTAGTGATCTTAGGAAAATAAAGACAATTCTAACCCTTAACAATAGTGGAGACTGAGAACTTCTTTCTACTAAATACACCAAAATCAAAATGCGTTTTTGAGTTGTTACAGAAAGGGGAACAGAGTATGGATAATTCTCCAGATCACAAGATAACCTGCCCCAGAAAAAGTGTCTAAAAAAGTTGACAGATTCTAACTACTTCTGTTTGCCCAGCTCTGAATACACTTCAAATTTCTATGCTGCTCACTATTACTATTACATCTTATGTGTGCATTTCCTATCCTTTGGGGGAAGTTAAAACAAAAATTTAAAAAAAGGAGTTGAGCTGTATAGAAGGAGTGTGTAGGTAGAGACTTTCTGAGGATGTGAGTTTCTGTCCAAGGCAGACAGGAGAAGATTTGTGTAGTAGCTCTCAGCCTTCAGTGCTTAGCTGAAGGCAGATCACGTTTGGCTCTTGCAAGGTTGTATCATTTGTGTGTCACACTACAATTCACCTCTGTCAGAGGACTCCAATTTTGGGGAACTGTAATCTGAGCACACCAGCAAATCAACACACCAGGAGTTTTAAAACACAAAAATAAATACACATAAGAATGCCTAAGAGAAGGATGGAGGACCAAATAGCAGAAAGTGAGAGGGTGGACTGTGAAGAGACAAACACTGTGTCAGGCGGGAAGGAGCTTCATAGCGTGTGAGGGAGAATAGGTACAAGGAAGTGAGAAACAAGGTTGGACGCTGGGAACGGAATTTGGGTATGGAAGACAGCTTGAGTAAAAACAGAATGTGGCAGGGCTTTCTGGACCACATTCTTTTCTCTGCTCAGTGTGCTTGGATCTAGAGTGAGTAGCACTGCTCTTTAGAGTATCTGAGTTACGGCATCTACTACTCCAGTGAGCCAAGATCCTTTCGAAATAAGAAGACTAAACCTTTCTCTCTACTCATATAAACCAGCAGCTTAACTCAAATCTTCAACAATAAGAGTTTCTAAAAAATATCCTTCTAGGTGAGATGAGAAAACCAAAACAAAGGCTCCCATGTTTACATCTGATTCCTACCTTAGGATGTCTCACAAGAAGTCTTGTCTCAAACACTTGGCTCCCTTGCACTCCAGGGGAGCCACTCCATGCAGCAGATGCAGATGCCGAGCCTGATATTTCATCCACAAACATGGACTGCATGTAGAACACAGTCACAGAGGAAAAGAAAGACCAGAGCTGCTACTCCTTGAACTGCAAGTGCCTGAGATATGATATTTTATGGTGGATTACAATAGTGTCCTCTAGTTAAAGACCTTCCCCTTGCCAGGACAGATTCCACCTCTCTGCACCAATCAGCCATCCTTTCTTTTACATAAACTACCGTGACTTAGGGTGATGGAAAGCAGGTTCATGAGAAGCCTGAGAGCTGAAAATGGAGGCAGCAGCAACATGAAGGAGACAACACACAGCAAGAAGGACACGATCAGAATGCCCTGGGTAAAACAAAGCCCTACAGCCCAGCTGCGCAGGCATGAAAGAAGTACAGGGTTGTTGCAGGTGGTCCAAGCAGAAAACCAAACTTCATAACCAGAGAACCCACTCAACCAGCTAAAGCAAGTGGTATATGAGTGCAACAAACCGGCTGTCAAACACAGTAGGAAACCCAACTTTGTTAATGGGTTCTAACATGGCAAGGCATTAATGACGTGAAAAAGGGAGGATGGTGAGACAGGAAGCTCTATTTGCAGCTAACAGTGAGGGACAGTGGAGAATCTTACTTATTTCCTTTCGTATGCTGAAACAGTGACCTTGCATAGCCTCATGCACGGTTTGTGAATAGCTACACAATCCAGGCATTTGAAAACACATTCATAATCCCCAGTCTACTATAACAAAAGGCTGTTAATAAGCACCTTACTAGGGTAAATCAGGGTATGAATTTGTGATGCAGTTGTTGTTATAGTAACTGAATGTTTACGCAGTGTTTCTATTTAACAAACATGAGATAAATTATCCTTCTTTCAAGAGAAGGAGGAGACAATTACAAGAGCTTTTGCAGATGAACTGTGTATTTATAGTTTGTGAGTTTAGATGCGATCTAATGTGTTGAAGTTTTACATCAATATTTCTTCTTTATAATTTGAACAAGTTCCCTGACTAAAATTATACAGAAATGTAAGAAACACTTGCAAATCACACAGCATGCCCTTACTAGGTCTGATAGCACCAAGATGTCTATTATTACTTCCTGACTACTCTTACAAATACTTTATCTCCCCATGAAGAAGTAACACAGAACAATGATGAAAAAAAATAGTGTCCTCAAGTTGTTCACAAAAATGTCACTTCCCAATTAAGCATTTGCAAGACTTGGCAAAAATATTCAGAAATCAGAATATTCCACTGGACAACCAAAACTTTGTGATTATTATGTTTTTTACTACTGAATGAACATGCAAACAAACATAAACATGAAAATTCCATGTGAAATTGATGGCAAGAAAAAAGTAGAGAAAGAAAAGTATTAAAGTGATATTTTGAAAACATAGAGTTCACTATCAAGAAAAATTATAACCTTCATTACAGAACCATCCTGATTCAGTGATGGTGGGAAATAGAACTCAAAACTGTGAAATAAAAATAAAAAATATGAAGAAATGACAAAGTAAATATGAGTTTGTTCAACATCATCACTGCAGAGAATGAGATGCCTGTACCATGAGGCTGACTACCAGCTTCATAATCTATCTGAAATAAAAACATTTAAACTCTGCATAATAAGATAAATTGCATGCAGGAATATTTGAGTAGGTGACTGAAATAAATAACAAAGAAATAAATAGCCACTTTTAAGAAAACTTTAAATTCTAGGAAAACCTAGAGTTCTGAAACAGTGCTGCTCTGGTACTCATATTCATAAAGGATGACCTGAAAAGTTCTAGCAATTATAGGCCATTTACCTAGACATCAAACTCAGACAATAAAATGGAAAAGTCAATAAGAGAGTGGACTGTAATTCATGTCAGTCAATGTGGTTTTATGGAAAATAGGTTTTGTCAAATAGTTTAGATTTCATTATTTGATAAGATTACAAATTTTGTTGATAAAGGTAGCTATGTATATGTAGACTTTGATGTGGCATTTGACTTGTATCAGGTGAAGTCATTTAAAAAAAAATACAAATATCTATAGGTCATGTGTTAAATGGGTTGTGACTTTGTTAATCAAAAACTTTTAAGTGTTGGTTAATGGAAAATCATCACTGGATGCACCAACATTCCATATACTTATTTTATGTTCATTGCTTGAAAATGGAATTGCTGCAGAAAAATCTCCTCGTAAAGGTGGAATGGCACACAAGGACAGAAGACCTTATGGTTCTCTACAACTGCCTGAAAGAAGGTTGTAGCAAGGTGGGTGTCTGCCCCTTCTCCTAAGTAACAAGTGATAGGATGAGAGGAAATGGCCTCAAGTTGCACCAGGGGAGGTTTAGAATGGATATCAGGAAAAATTTCTTCACTGAAGGGGTTGTCAAGCATTGAAACAGGCTGTCCAGGGAAGTAGCTGAGTCCCCATCCCTGGAAGTATTTAAAAGACGTGTAGACATGGCGCTTAGGAACATGGTTTGGTGGTGGACTTGGCAGTGTTAGGTTCACGGTTGGACTCGATGATCTTAAAGGTCTTTTCCAACTTAAATGATTCGATTATTCTATGACTGATTCTGTGATAAGGACCAGTCTAGCTAGCAGAGTCATAAGAGTTGATTAATTAGTGAGGTACATTTGAGTTAGATACCACTAGGAACAGTCAAAACCAAACTTCTGTCTTGCTTCACCTGCTAGCTTTTTGCAAAAATTGCTAACAATAAGGAAGTGGAGTAATAAGCAGATAGCTGGTAATTATACGACCTCCTCATGCGGCAGTATTGAAACGGGTGATGGAATATTGCATGGAGTTCTAGTGCTTAGATTGCACAGAGGAAATTATAAACTGGTGATGAAATAAAAAAGGAAAAAACCATTTTGAGATCTACCAAATGTGCCTTACAATGGAAAGTGTAAGAGTTTAGATGAACTGTTTTATCAAAATAAGACTGAGAAAAGTGACACCTACAATTTGTAAGCCTGTCAAGAGAGCATAGTGCATAACAGGAGACTTTTGCTTAGTCAGAGCCATAGCAAGAAACAGTGACTAGAAGACAAAAATGGAGAATTTGACTTTAAAAATTGTGACTAATTTCCATCTTGAAGGGTACTGATGATCAATGATTATCAGTGATCAATGATGAAGGATAATGTGATTGACACAGAATTAATGGTCAGAGATATACAGAAAGTCAGATGAAATAATCCATTCAGAGATATACAGAAAGTCAGATGAAATGATCCATAGTTAAACATTGAGGGATTTGACTTGATTTGAACTGGAATTTGTCATAGCATTCCAGTATTTGAACATCACGGAAATAGCATGCTATAAGAAGCTCAACGTGCATCTTAAAATCAGCATGCCTCTAGCAACTGCATTTTGTTTGTACTACTGACTCTTTTCTGAATCATATAGCAAGAAATTGTACTTCCTGTTGTACTTTGCATATGGTTGTTTGTCTCTAGTTAAATCATATCCATTAATCCCCTTGCAAGATTTATCAAATATGACCTAAAAGGAAAAATGTAGAATCAAAGATTAATTTAATGTTACAGAGATTTTTTAATGGTGATTTAGTATTAATGATGGCAGTTTATGAACCATGTTTAATTAAATGAATGTGGGAGATAAAAATCACCCTCGTATTTAGCTTTACTTAAGATTATAGCCTCTAAAGCTCAGAAGAGGTTGTGAATAAACTTTCTTCTGGTCTCTAGTAAGGACTGTATTTAACTAACATTGAGGGTAGATTCTATAGAGTCTATCAGCAGATTAAACCTGATCTTCAGATAACTTAAAAGTTGTGTGGCTTCACTGAAATATTTTTTATTGATGGAACTACAGTGAATTATTTCAGCTTCAGATCTGGTCTATTTGTTTCTGTGTAGGGTTTGGAGAACAGGTAACCTTCATTGACCTGTGCCACACATTGCACAAAAAGATGATGCTGAGGTCATTGGAACAGCAAGGTCCCTTAGTTTCTTGAGAGGAAATGGTAAAAACACGTTTGCAGGACTGCAGCTCCTGCTACTCTGGTAACATTGGAGTGGTCACTTCGAAAGAGTTGCATTTGGAATCTGGTCTCACAGGGGCAGTGATTTAAATATTGCATTTTAGCACTGCACAACACATCTTCGTAGAATTGCACCATTCCAAGGTCACAATACAAAAAAACACTGGGATAATAGTGTTATACAACATATACACTGAAGCAGTAATTAGCCAAAATGAAAACAGTCGAACTGAAAAGAAAGATCAAGTCTATGCTTTCTTCATCTTTTACCTGCTTGGTTAACCAGGAAGATATTATCATTATGAGATGCATTCTGTGAATATGCATCACCATCATTTTTTTATTTTATGTCACTGCTACCATACACAGTTTCTTAACTCTGCAATAATTTTGGTGGCATTATACTATACATATACATAAGAAGGGTATTCATCTGGTACCACAGTTCTATGCTGCTGTTTGTCTGCTCCCACCAAATCTAATGTCACCAGCTCTCTGTTTCTGAACAATTCTGTTCAACTCTAGGTCCGCTGTAAGGAATACAAACACTCATCATGCATAGAAAGACGTCTGCTTAACGATATCAGATACCTGGGCTGCTCTGTTCCCCAGACTCCCATTTGATCCTGAGCTCCAGACAGTCTGTATCATCTTGTACCTCTATTTGCAGCTGGGTACATACGTATTTCCACATGGCTATTTAAAGACTCTTCTCTGACACCTTCCCTCCAGATCTCATTTTAAGCACGATATAAAATTTAAATAGAATATGAAGTATCCAGCGCACTTCTAAATGAATCATTGGAAACAGACATTGTAGTGAAAATTAGGAGGTAACTTAGTGAAATTATTGCTGTTTTCACTCCAAAATAAGTAACTTAGAACTTTTATTCCACAGAGCTGGTCCAAATCTTTAATTCCTTATTTTAAATTACTCATTATATATATTAAAAAAATAAATAAAGTTATCCATTATCTATAGGTATATATTCATACAACGAGTAACATTTGTAGGATTGTACAATCTAGCATGCTCCTGGTAGTTAATTGAAAAATTGTTACAACTTAGAGGTTGCACAATTCTACTGACACCATCATCACATACCATCTGTTTCAGACTGTTGGATAAAGAGGAGTTGTTGCTCTGACAAGTAACAATTCTTAATTTAGTAAGAATTTAGTTAATTTGCTGGCAGGCCTTGGACAATTCCTTTGAATTGGCAAGCTTCTGCTTGCCTTGTGACAAAATTGATGTGACTGATACTTCCCTGCACAACAGAGGTGGTGTGATTTTACATTTATGCTTTGAGGCCCTCATATGAAAAGAATCAGGGATAATTTAAGAATCCGAGGGGAAAAAAAAAAAGAAACAAAGAAACAAAAGGAATACTGCAGTATACAGATTAAAGCACAGAAATGATATGTGATCTAATCACAATAGAGTCTTTACATATTGTTTTATTTATTTAAATTCAGTTACTGAATATTGATTTTTTTATTTTTAAGCAACTGAGATTTCTCTCTCCAGCTATACTGCCTGCTCTGTTATCTCTATAGAGGGATTAATAAAGAAGAAGTTTTTGTTGGTGTCATATTAAGTGGTGCAAACATGTAATCTGGGAGACAATATAATACCTTCTGGAAATAAAGCTTATATATATGCTAAAGAATGCAGGTGATTTGCAGTCTCTCATAATTGATTTCCAGCCTGCTTGCATTGCAGTACACATGCCACCATGGGAAGTTTCTCCTCCAGCAAGGCATACCCAAGAGCTCCATCTGCAAGAGAACATCCATCTGTCCTGTCAGACTGAGGATGTCACTGCCTGACAGTGCCGAAAGGACAGCTGTAGTCGGTACTCAAGGTGAGTAACCACCCTAGAATTGCACAGCTCTTGATACTCATCCTGCTAACTTTGGTGGGTGTCTTTCCAGTGAACAGTCTGCATGTTGTGCAGCTTGTTGGCTCAACACCAGAAACACTAATGCTTACTGACGCTCCAGCCCTGAGGAGTCCATACACGCTGCTGGCTCCAGGGCTTGATTTAGCAGTATTTCACATGTGAGGAAACCATACAATAAACTGTTCTGTTTTCCCCTTCAACAATAATTGTTCTCTCCTTCATTTTCAAATATACATACCTAGTGGAAAGTGATCAGCTCTTCAAATCTGGTATCTTTTTGACAGAAGAACAGAGAAATGAGAGGAAAAACCTATGGATCAAAATTTCACCATGATGTCTGAAAACAGAGAAAAAGGAACTCCTTGCAACTCACGTCTAGCTCCCAACTCAGTCACTAGCCTAGTTGTCACTAGCCTAGAAGGATGTTTCCAGAAATACACTTTGTTATGAAACAAGAAAAGACTCAGCAGAGAGATTCTTAGGACTGGAATTAAAAAAGGAGGTTTCTAACCTTGACTTCTATGGTTGTTTGTTGACACAGTTCTGTTTCTCGTAACCAGGTTCATCCTTACACGGATAACCTCATTGGGACAAACTGAAACAACAATCTAAATAAATGGGAAAGGTGGTATAACTTGTACCATCTTTTTGATCGTCAGCCTAATGTTAACCAACATTGTCTGTACATTCTGACTCAGACACTCACCAATACCATGGGATATTGAAAACCAACTGTCGTGGTTGTCGTGGAAACCAGGACACCAACTTTGTTATGAGTCACATCGCTTACCTTTTCCAGTGTGTGACGGTGTGCTCACCCCGTCCCTGCCTAAGCAGTAACCACCAGTGGGGGTTGTGATGGCTGCATCCAGGTTATGCTGGACTTTGGGGATGGATGCCAACACAGTAGCCAAGGGCTTTCTGGAGCAGTGACCCAAATGTCTTGCTGGTATGCAAGTGGGCAGAGGGCTGCATGCCAGGATCTCCCTTTGAGTAGGGACGCCTCTCGAGGTTACTCCTCGAGGCTGAGAAATTCTTGGCACAACACATTCTTGGTAAGTGACTAATAGCATCCTAAACTTTGAAACCTTAGCTAAGTGATATAAAGGATTGATTGTTCATATGTAATCCTTTAGACATAAACTGTTGACTGAGTCTGGGACCAGGATTGTATCCAGCCACACCTAAACTCTTCTCTGAGAAGGAGTTTAGAAAGCAAGGGGGTCCTTTCTGAACCTCATAACTCAACGGGGGAGTCTCCCTGACAGTTTTGTCTGACCTGTCCTTTGTGCAGTAAATAATCAAGTGCACCTTGCCACTGAATCTTGTTAAACCACTGTCGCATTTACCATTGAGCTTTGATAACTCACTGTTTTATATCAATGAAGTGTATCATTGCTTCTCTCTCACGAGTGAAGCGCACTGTCACTCCACCCATGACACAGTGTTGGTTGTGCTCTGCGTAAGAGTTTGCAAAGACTTAAAGCCCTTAAATATCACTTCTGAGTTTAGCCTAGTACATTACTTGTATTCTTAGACAAAGATGCTAATTTAAGATGGTGAGTGAAAAATTACCCGAATATAGATCATGAGATTTCTGATTATGTACTTTCAGTTTTCTGTTCTTACTTATTTTATGTTTTTGTAAAATGAGTGCTTTATAAATACTTCTCCCTTTACGTAGCTAAATGCCTGCTCATTTTTATTATCTATCTCTGAAATCATCTTTGCACTTCTTCTGAGGGGTGACTATAATTGAAGATAATCATTCAAGGGAGGGAGTCAGTATTATTACATTGATTTAGACAGTAGCCTTGGTGGGCTGGAACAACCACAAATCAGTAGAATGTTGATGAAAAAGTCTGGAGAGTGTTCAGCAAATATATGCAATTTCCCACATTTTCTAGCTTTAGCCATTTTTAAAGAGAGACTAGAAACCGAGTGCACATGATCATTCTTCTCATAGCTGCAAATACCAAAATAATTTAATCCACTGTGGTCACTGAAAGCAGTGGTGGGGAGATTGCCCTGGTGCTGAAGTGCTCCCTCCAGAGACAAGAGTAAGAAGCAGAGACACGTCCCTCTTGGAAGACAGTATTGCTTTTGCCTCTCCTTTCACTTCAGCTCTTTTCTGGATTAAACTGAAAGCTTTTAATTTACAGTACTGTCAGTCTGACACTTTTCATGAGTGTTCACTTGTCTGTAATAAAAATATCATAGTAGTTACAAAATATAATAAAATAGAAACATTTTCTGAAGTTGCCCTGTACTTTAAAATCAGCTGGAGGGCTTCAAGCATTATATCTCTTCTCCAGATAGTGTGTTTATGAGTTAACTAATAAACGTGGTGAGTTTGTAATACACTATTTGACAGAACTGGGACATTTTTTGGAAGTTATTTACCTGTTACCAAACTTGGTGGTCTCCTATGAAAAGAAGTTTCTTTGTATCCTGGTGGAAATAGGGGTGGAGGGGGATGTTAGAAAATTATTAATAATCCCTGGTCCTCTGAAAAGCCCCGGGTGCTTTGCTCAGATGACTTTGGCAGATCACAAATCTTAAGAGGTAGATGTAAATCAGATTGTTAAAAGAATTTCATATCACGACAGCAGAAATACTACAGCCTGCAACTCAAGCTTCCACAGATACATAAAAAGAGCTACTTTATACAGGAATTTTGCACCAATGTAATCTAGGGGCTGATTATAAACCAGCATAGTTATATTGATCCAAACTCTTCCATTCATTGTGGCAGAACCATTTTTTTTTATTTGTTTCTCTGTTCCAATTAGAAACAGATTAACAAAATAAAACACCTCTAAATCAAATGACAGGACTAAACACAGGTTGATGCCAATTTAACAGTGCTAATATACAAATTAACTTAAGCAACTTCATTTTTTGCACACATTTTCATATTCCCAGGTCTACTGAGGTTATATGATTCTCCTCTTCTCCTTTATTTATTAAGTGAATTTGTTAAAACAAACAAACAAACAAAAATTTCATGACTTAAATATTTCCATGTACAACACTAGAAAATTGATTAAGATTAAAGAAAAAATTGGTAGAATATTTTATATAAAATGATACTTTTATTTCAATGACTACTTCATTGAAACAGTTTTATTTAGTTTGCAAATACAAAAGCATTTATTTTCATATTTCTTAGTAAATAAATTATAGTTACTTTATTTTACACTTGCCTTTGCCCAAAAGATACTTGGCGATTCAATTTCCAAAATGTATCGCAAGGAGATGGCTGAGTTAAGAACCAAATCTGCATTCCTAGATACTTATTTTGGTGTTTAGCCATACACCCAAGCTTTCTAAACAGAGAGAAATGCTTCTGCTAGATCAAACCTGGTGCTCATCTAAATCATTAACTTCTCTGAGTGTGACCCATGTGAGCTGGTTGCAATTCTAAATGTACTTCCCTACTGCACCACTTTTCGCTCGATAGTATTTTGAAATCCCTTGGGTTCATCTCCAGTGGAACTAAGTGGTAAGAGAGACGATAAACACGACCTTAAAAATACTGACTTATCAGTTTTGGACTACATTTAAAGATCAGCTTTTTTGAAAAGCTCTTGCTTTTGCTTAATGAAATGGAGTCAACATTCCACTCCAGTGTGTATTACCAACCTATGTAATAATTTATATCATGGTTTCTTTCTCACTAAAGAAGTCCTAATGGCATGAACAGACCTTGCAGATATTAATTTTCTGTATGCATTTTGGAATTTAAAGTAATATTTTGCCTGCTGATGTACCATCACTTTAGACAATGACTGTATATAGCTTTCAGGCATTTTTTTCCGCCTCATTCCTTATGTAACCTAACATTTTATGTGGTTTTTTATTTAAAAATAAGAAAAATAATTTCACATTTAAACAGGTGATGTAATGAACTATGCATTGTGGGAGCCATAGCTTTTCTGGGTGGTATCTTTTTTTCAGTTCTCTTCCTCAGTGGTTACAGTTGATGCAGAAACCAGTAAGCAAATTGTTCTTTCCGTTCCACATTATCTTGTCCAATTGTGTGTGTCTGCATCAGTGGCTATATCAACAATATTATCATTGTCTTTGAATTTTGTCCTTATTAACTTTATAGGAACATGATTTTGTGGAGGAAATGAAAGACTCCTTTGCCTTAAATGTTTAGTCATTAGTGTGTTTCAGCGATTTAACCATTAACAGGGAGTATCAGTTTGCCTGTGAAGGGACTCATTATTTCACCATAAAGGGATGTCTGATTTTCTTAAGATTAGACTTTCTGATAACAATGACATAAGAATCTTTGGTACATACAGAAGAAAATGAACATCACATTAGTATTTTGTGACTTGATAATTACTGGCAGTTAAGTCGTACTTTAGGGTCATTTTGCAACCATAGCTGAAAAGGGTGACCACAAGCCAGCGATGCATATTGTTCCATTACTAATTTTATCACTTAGTGTATACTGAGGAGTTTCACTGGATCATGCCTTGTTATTTTTAGTGTGTCCATCTAAACAGACATAGATAATGTCTTGAACAGTTGCTGTGCATGCATCCGAAGAGTAGTAGCAGTTAATGACTCCAGAGTTTTGTCATTGATACTGAAGTAGTTTTAATGCCTCATGGGCATTTTTTCCCAATTCTCTTCCCCATCCCAGTGGTGGGGGGAGGGTGAACGAGCTGCTGTGTGGTGCTTAGCTGCCAGCTGGAGTTAAACCATGACACCATCCTTGGACGTTTTCACGATTCAGCTAGACAAAGCCACAGCTGGCCTTGTCTAGTGTTGGTGATATTCCTGCTTTAAATAGGATGTTGGGATCCCGTCGAGAGGGATCCCACCAGATCAATCTTTCTGTGATTCAATGACAATATTAGGAATGACCTTACACAGCTCAAAAGTGACAATGAATCTCTAGAAGAAGGACTAATAGAGTCAGGAGTTTAACTGATGTCATCACTAAAATCCTGTTATTGGATCAAGGTTCAAGCTGCACCCTTGCTGGTATATGTTGCTGTAGGTTCTGTTTTGATAGAAGGGCTGTGAAAGTTTGTCTTAGCCTTAACTGCTGCATTTTGTGATTGGATTGATCTCTTTGGAAGGAAAGAAAATGTTCCTTTTTCCTGAGAACAGCTGAGGCTGGGCAGACAGAAACTCTGCACACTGGGATCACCTTCTGGAGTGTGTGGCTGAAGATGATCCATGTGTGAGAGAGATCAGCGCCTGAAGAATGATGCATTGTACAGAGAAACTCTAGTTCGTTGTAACTCTGAACATCATTGCAAGTTGGTGGGCTGAGGGTAAGGTAACTGGAAGAGATCTGTCCAACAAGAGGGAGGTTGGGGATTTTCATTTTCTTTTCCTTACACAGCATATCTGAGTTATCCTATTTTAAGTTTGTCTTTCTGATATATCACACTAAAACTTAGCTTTAGACGTTCAGAAACTTTTCGGTGTGATCATCTTAAGAGGGCGGACCTACCAGATCCACTTATTTCCATCGTGCCATTAAAGGTGTTGCTTTAACTATGGGTAATAGATGTCTTTTTCCTGAGATTCATCCTACAGACAGAGACAGACTGCTGAAGGTTTATTGCTAATGACTGAAGGAGAAAGAGAGCAAAGATGTTCTCATGCTGAGCACCATTTGATTAGAAATTGAGGACAATCCATAGCTTTTTTGGTAAGCAAATGGCATGCACATCCAAAAACTTAGTGATAATAAGAGATTTAAAAGAGTTAGACCTAATGGGAAAGATTACAAAGATTACATGAGGTAGGATAGGGAAGACAAATAACAGGAAAACAATAATATTTTTTTTTAAAAAGACAGACTTTAATAAACTTTGTAGATAGGATTATGGAGAGGTTGAGAAAATGAGCAAAAGCTGTTAAAGCAAGGTGATAATTCTGTAAAGAATAATAAAGTTGTACACAGAAATTATTGTGGAATTGAGGACTAATTAAAATGAACCTACATTTGGCTCATTGATAATCTTGAACCTAAGAATAAAAAAATGATGTAGGAAATCGAAATGTAGGTCAAGACAAATGTGAAAGTATTTCATGACTATGTGGAGATGAACACAAACAAAGCACAAACAAGCAAAGACCATGAAAGCAAAAAAAAAAAATCATTTGTTACTGAGCTAAAAAGAGTGTATCAAGGAGAAGTTTTCTGTCGGAGAGGGAAGGAAATTATTGACAGATACAGACGTCCAGGATGCATAATGCCATTTTTGGAAAAAAGCTTCACTGAAAAAGGCTTCACTGAAAAAGTCTTTCAGTCATTTGATTAAATGATAGGAAGCTGATACATTTTGTAAGAGCATCAATGGAATAATATCCAAGGGACAGAAAAAGTTAGACTACTCAATCAAATCAAATATATCTAAGCCAGTATGTAAGAAATCTTTCCATCATTAGGTTTGAGAATGTCTGGAAATACAAATACATACATCTTTATTTATTTAAGAAAATATTTCTTCTTATATGTATAAGAAAAAATTGGTAAGCTGGGCATTGTGGGTCAGTCACCATAATTTCAGTTCTGAGGAAAATGATGGAGCACATAACCAGTGACATATAAAAACCTAAAGGAATAAGGAGATGATCAGCGTCCATCACGAATTTGTCAAAAACAAGCAAGTCAAAGCAATGTAAATTACTTCTGAGAATTTCTTCGAGACTCCCTTGGTTCCAGAAAACCTAAATACTTGATGGATCTGAGAGAGTTTGCATAATAAAAACAATACCCAAACTGAGCTAAAAAGTTAATATGTCAGAAAAGGATATAGAATTCAGCTACCAAACTGACGCAAAAACCAGCATGCTGTTCAATAAAGAGAGCTGGGAAGAAGACACTACATGCAAGACAGATGGATTGTGATTGACTAAGACAGCAGTTCTGTAGAAAATGCTCTAGAGTTTAGAGCATCCCTAGTGAAGAGAGGTAGTAGCAGACTTAGATTACAGCAAGGATGAGTCTGCTTCAATGTTAAGTACAACCTTTTAAATTAGAGAGATCGTGAAGTATCGAAATAGATTGCACAAGGTGGATATGTTTCTTCCAAAATCAGAGGTCTTTAAGAACAAATTAGACAACCATGCATCAGAAATGATATAGATATAGCTGATCTTGCCTTAGGGAAGGGGAATACATTGGAGACACCTACGATACCAATCAATTCTGTGCTTCAAGCACTGATACTTGCATGTATATCTGATTGTGTTGACTTCTATTCCCAATGGGCCACAGAGAGACTGTGCTGAAATATTGCTGTTGCAGCTAGTCTAATCTGGCCAAATACGTAATCTCTTAAAAGAGTTCATTCTTTCAAGATTAAGGACTGAAAAATCCAGGTTCTAGAAAAAACTTAATTTTTTCTCTTTCTGTCATACAGCGCTCACATCAAACTTCTACATTCTTAAAAAATTACATATAATTAGCCATAGTTAATTAGTCTACTATAAACTGTTTACGCAATTGGACATAGACAAATAATGTGGGGCTGCTAAGATGGTAATAGAATCATAGAATCATAAAATCTTTTAGGTTGGAAAAGACCTTTAAGATCATCCAGTCCAACCATTAACCTAACATTACAAAGTCCACCACTAAACCAATAGTACTTTTGCCTGTATAAAATAGGTGTGAGTGAGAGCTCTTTTTCATAAGCTTGGATGCCGAGTCCATTTCTGTGTCAGTAGAGTGCGCGAATGAACTGTAACCGCTATTCCCCTCAATATGAGAGAAGGTTCCATAACAATATGCAACATAATGTTTCACCAGCCATTTCATTGCCCAGCTCTGGTCTCATAAACTGCAAGAGCAAAAGCTGAACTGGTTTGCTTATATGTCAGAAACCTTGATATCAAATTACTGTTTGAGCTTACATGCCTTTAATGGGTGTGTTGATGTGATGATAATAATAATAATAATAGTAATAATAAGAATAACACTTTGCAATTCTGTAATTGCACTCTGATTATACCAACATGATTTACAAACACTAATTACGTGAGCCTTTCAAAGCTCTTGTAACAAACGTAATAGGCCCAGATACAGCAATTACAACCATACTTCTCTTTCAGCAAGAATTTCCTTAAGACTTGTACATAATCCATTACAAAGAAAATACAGGAATATGAGCATTTTGGCAAAAACTAGTGTGCTGAAGATGTAGATATTATTTTTATTCTTATTAAGCTACTTCTTTTTCTTACATGTCATTGTGTCACCTCACAATGAACACTTTAAATTTTTCTTTCCTCATTTGCAAAACAAAAGTTAGTTTGCAAATTGCAAACTTTGCAACTCATTCATAATCAATGTAAGTAGCTTATTAAATATTAATTTATTGGAAAAATCTCAGTATCTTTACTTTCCTCTTCAATCTGTGCTCATTGTTTTATGTAACCTGTATGCTATTGTTTCTCTCACTTGACAGTTTGATTTCTGTAGCATACTAAAATGTTTAAAGTAGCCATAATGCAAATAGTAAAGCTGAAATTTACTTCATATAGGTATTTTATTTGAAAGCCTGGTACATACTTTTCACACAATTGTTCAAACATAACAAATGAATAAAAAATAATTCTCAAAAATGTATTTGTGCGTAGGTACTACGAACAAACTTTATGTTTTAAATCTGAAACATTGACCTACAATATCCTCCAGGGTCACACTGCCCCATGACTTTCCACCATCTATTTAATTTCCTTCAGTGCAGTGTTACTCTTCTATGGAAACATTTTCTCCCTCCCTGCTGCCCTTTATCTCTACTTTGCCTTTTTGGAGTTAGACCTTTAGATTTGGCAGAGATAAGACACATTGCTTGGAAGTGGTCATTTTCCATCTCAGTGCTGCTTTTGTATATTTTTACTATAAGGATACTGTATGTGATATAAGCAAGGATATTTGAATTAATATCAGAGCAGAGCTCTACGTGATATCTTGGACCAATAAGTAACCTCTGTGGTATGGCCCTTCAGCTTCTGCCTTTCATGGGAAAGCAGGGTTTGCCTGGCCACAGTCATGGACCAAATGATACATTCCTCTATCAACAATAACCAAAGTGACTGGTGATAGGAAAATTTGCAAGACATTACGTTCAGTTTATATAGTCCATCCTACTTTATTCTTTTCTATGCCTTTACTGCTGCACTGCAAATTTCTACAGAGCTTGATTCAATGAGTTAAAATGAAGACTTTCCTAAAATTACATTCTCTTAATCAAAAAATGAATACGTTAAAGGTTTTCCCTCTTTTGCCTTTATTTTTAGCAAGAAAAAGTTAGCAGATGTATTTTACTTTACTTTTACCTCATTTAACATTTTTGTAGTAGATAATTATAAAAAATCTTCCTGCAACTATAAAATTCCTCAGTATTTGTAGAGCATACGTGTAGCTTAAAGTAAACATACAGATACACACACACACACAGAGAAAACACAGTCCTTTGCTGATTTAAAAACTATACATGTTTTATATCTGATCTGCTTAAATCAATCCCATGGGTAAACAGTAACACATAAAGGTATTTAGCTTTATAGAACTTCTATGTCCAACAGCTGTATTAGGTAATTTCTTATTTGTTTCATGTATGTCTTTATACACTCTGCATTAGAGCAGAAATAATGCTAATAAATGTTGATTTGAAACAAAGTAGAATTGAGAGATATCCCACATAACATTTTGTAAAACAAGAATTTTAAACTCAATGTAAGAAACAAGCTCCAGTGAAACAGAAACCCAAGAATGTCTTTCTGTATTTTGATAAACCCTATATACTTTGCTAGTAGGCAATGTATTCAAATATCTTCATAGGGTTTTCAAAAGAAACAGTTTGCTACATTTATTCAATACTTGCATCTTGGTTCACCAGAATTCACCAAAACTCTTCCAGTATTTATATGGACAATGCATAGACATTTAAAATTATGTATTGAATGGTAATTATCAGTATAATTTGAAGTGACTGGAAGTCTTGGATTGACTGTGTATCTGCCATGAATAGACATAAAAGCATGTGGTATTTCAAGTGATTCCAATTTTTATGAGAATACCAATTCCCATTATGCATTGTTTGCTGAGTCCATTTAAACAAAGGCAGATTGTAGCAGACTGAAAATTATTTGAACTGGTTGAGAATGGAGGAATAGGCTCCTTAGCTGATTATTGAAGTTTTGCTGCCAATTATGGAAAAGCCTTACTACAGAAACAAACGTTATAGCAAAGGAAACAAAGGCTCATCCTGATGGCTGTATAACAGGGTGTGAGGAAAACTGCAAATGACAGAATGTTTATTTGAAGATGATGAAAATTAAATACAGCCAGGGAGCAATAGTGAAGAATTTGACAATACATGTGTGAGTTACTCAAAAGTTTGCTTTCAAAATAAAAAAACCCAAATAATTTAGCAAAGCACTAGCTAATAGGATTTCAGTACGAAAAATGCATTTTAAAATTACAAAAATAGTGAAGACTGCTTCTGTCAAGAGGCATCGGTGTCCATGGAAAGTAGGGGTGCTGTGACTAGAAAATATGAAGGGAGAACCTGCGGTGGGTCAAGTATTTATATTGTATTAGCATATTAGGAAATTTTTTAAAAAATCTTATTCTTCCAGAAAATGGAATTTCTGATGGTGGCAGCTGAAGGAGACGCTAAATCACAACATTTTTGTGACCATCTCCCAGTTTACTCGGTCACAGATGGACCAGTACAGCAGGACAACATCGTCGCTGCTACCACACTTCGCTCCGCCCATGGTGCACCTGTGGTTTTAGAGGTGACCGCAGAAATGAGTCCAGACCTCTCTCTCCATGCCTGAAGAGCAGGACCACTTCAGAGTTTGCTAGAAAGAGACCACGTAAAAGCTGGTTTTGTTCTCAAACTAAGTGTTTGTCACTTTTGGCCACTGTTGCTGCAGACATCTAAGGGCTCACCAACAACTGCAGTCAAAAAGTGAGCATCAGAGGGCATGCAACTGTTTCTGGACAAATTGTATGACTGATTGGATTTCAGACTGGTAAGTGTTTCTTTTTTATATTTGCAGTGTGCTTAGCCTGTAACAGGATGTCTTCTGAGCGTTCTCACCATGCAGAATTAATAATAAAGAACAACAATTAGTATCCATCTTTTGGTCCTGAATCCAGTATCCTCTAAAGCTGATGAAAAGATTACCTTCAATTTACGGTGATAAAGTGGGAATCTTGATGCAGGGAGCATAACTGAGTAAATGTGAACAATGGGCAATAGACAAATAATGTGAGCCTGGTCATAAACCATGGCCCTCCCTGGCAAACCTCTCTGGCAAATTCTCCCGTTGTCTCTGCCTGATATTTTCTTACTTTCCTGAGTTCATTTTAACTTTTTCTAAAAGACTACTCCTACTCCTCTGCAGCAGTCTGCTTTGTCCCCTTTCAGTCAGTCAGCTACAGTGAAGGTCTTACTCAGCAAGAAACAAAATCCGAAATAAGTCTGTGAGGGTAAGGGCAGAACAAAGTAATGCATTGTCTCACAAATTGTTTATAATCTTTCATTTTTGTTGGGCAAAAGCAAGTTTCTTGTATTGGAAACACATTATCTAGACTTCCACCTCAGAAAATCTGAAACCCTCAGTTCTATAGTGTTTTATTGCAATTTCTATCTACTGACAGAGCCCGGTGATTTAAGTGTACATATATTTAAGCAGAAGAATATCCCTTCTGCTTTCCAAGACACAGTCAATTAAAGTTTTTGCTCCATCCTTTTAAAGTGTTGTGCTGTCCCTTCTTTATTTGCCAGAGGAAGAGAGAGAAGAAATTTATATGGTCCTGTTTCCTGCAGCATAATCCACAACATTGCTCATAGGACATCAAGCTAAATCCTGCACCCTATGAGTGTGCAATTATCATTCCCTCAGAAAAAGTACTGCGTCTTTTAGAGGGACACAGCAAGTTAGGATGATGTATAATATCCTCCTCATGGGCTGGTTTAAATTCTCTACTACATTGCAGAGCCAAAATGCTTTTTTTTTTTCTAAAAAAGGCAATCTTCCTTAAAAACACCAGTGTTCTACACTTAAATCTATCACAACATTTGTTTTAGAGTCCTCAAATTTGTAGAATCAATTGGATGGCTTATTCTGTGATCATCTCTCCCTCTTGTGGCTGATTTCAGCAAGGAAAAGGACTGCTATTTACCATTCAATTACAATCAGGTAACCCTGAGTATTATCTGTTTCTAACATCAGGATGTGACTAGGTGTGTTTAAGTTATAGAGTGTTATGAATTGTTAAGGACATAATTTGATGCCCTCCACTTAATGGTGCACATTTGCACTTACATAACACAGAAATATTATTGTCTCATTAGACCTTATCCACCTTAACTCTCACCTGACTGTAGGCTATACCACTAAATGGATGTGTGTAAATTAAACATTTTTTTAAGAAACCTTTTAAAAATGGGGAAATATTTTTTTTTATTTGCACAGATGTTGTCAAATTAATACTAGTTTTTCTCTACAGGAAAAAAAAAGCATACTAAATACCATTGCATGGTAAATCTGATTATAACTGGGAGTTGTATAGAACCACATACTGCTTCATTGCTTAAAGGAGCTGCTAGGGTTATGGATTTCTCCCAAGGAGCAAAACATATTTTCAAAAAGCTATTTCTTCAGGTTGTTCCCCTCACGTATTTGACAACCCTTTACACAGACTGAGTTATACCGTTTTTCTGTCAGTCTAATTTGTTGTTGGGCCTTTCACGTGGTATTTTGAAAAATAAAACATGCAGGTGAACAAACAGCTGGTCTTGAAAAACAACAACCAAACAAACCAAAATTTGATAGCACAACCAAAACTGAGCGAGGAGCGGGCTCTGACTAAAATTATGCATGGGGTTGGTTTGGCTGGGGGCATGGAGGGAGGTGGGAAGAGCCAGTTCTGCAGCAATAATTTTCCTTTGGTCTATGTGTAAGCTAACAGCCTGTTGTTTAGAGGGGTTTACAGAGAGGTGATGGCAGAGCAGCTAAGCTTCTGATGACTTGGACTGTATCGTCTGTCTGGACTCTGACTTATGGAGGACTCCAGCTGGTCCAACGTGAGTGGACACCACTCAGCACACTGGGAACCAGATGTGGCGAGCAGCAATGACCTCTGCATCCCTTCTGCGTACACCATAGGCTATAGGCAGTGGGACGTCTGGCTGCAGGCCGGTGAACACATTTCTAAGGATTTTCAGAATTGTCCAGGGTGTCTAAGACGTTCACATAGAACTGAGATGTCTAATACAGAAGTTATTTATCTCCTTCTGGAGGAATTGCAGAAATTTGCTGGGTTGCTCATTTCCCAAAGCACACTGGAAGCCTGTCCAGGGTCAGCTGAATCAAGCTTCAGTAGATGAGATTAACCTTGGAATTACAACACATTCATGTGTGTATTAACAGTATCTCCACTAACTCAGTGGGAGCTAAGACTGCCTCTCAAGAAGATGACTGCCTTTACCTCCTCATCTAGCTCTGAATCCTACCCTGATGCATCTTGAACATGTCAGTTTAATGGGCGGTTTAAGTTTGCAAACGCCGTGGACATGCATTGCATTCTAACAGCTTCAAAAAGGACAGACTACCAATCCTCTTGAAAAGAAAGTCTTCCGCAAATTCTGATCTAAAATTAAAAAAAAAAAAAAAAAAAAAAAAAATTCGAGAAAGTTTTTAAAGAAATCAGTATTTCCCATTAGATGGTTCTAGTTTCAGTGATGAATACAAACATTCCTGATAATGCCATTAGCATCCTTTTAGCAATTTTCAACTTTTTCACTTGAGAGTTGTTGCCTGACATCGCTTGTTCATCTGCTTAGGTCATCTATTCATCACCATGGCAACTGGGAAATTACTGTACATCAGTGGTCTGAAGTATAAATGCTTTTATTGTCCTTGCTGTGTTCTCTTGGGTGAGGAAATGAGGATTGTCTTACATCATGGAAACAGCAAGGTCTGTAGCCAACCTTATTTCTGTGTGAGTAGAAGTTTCCCAATCATCCTTCATCATCATTCAAAAGAGCATTTGTGTCCCTTTTCCTCATAGTCTCTCTCTTGCTGCCAGTTTCATCATTTCTAAAAGACATTAGCCTGAGCCAGAGGAAAAGCTTTTCCTTGAGCTACTAACCTGCTTTTCTGGGAGATTAAAGAGTAAAATCTTGACCACCTTGTTTTTGATCCGTATTAACATAGTAGAGGTAATTTCGGTCTCACGGTCTGTGATTTTGTTGCTACAAGGAATAAAATAAGCCCTCTTAGAGATTATAGCATATGTGTTTGCTTGGCCAAATCAACCCATGGCGGAATATAGTAAGTGTTTGCAGTTGTTTAGTTAAGAAGATCTAAGCTAACTGAAATAAATTGCTCACTTGGAATTGCTCAAGTGGCTGGACACCCACATTTATCTGCTGTGATGCTATAGCTCAGAGACTGGAAGAGATTTAAAGGCTGCAGAGAATTGAGTTAATTTTATGGACCTTGTTTTGATTTAAAGAGCCAATACAAATATTATTGTACCTTCTTTATGTTTACTATAAGCTCTTTTAAAAATGTATGAAAGCAAAGCTCCATTCTGCCATAACGAGACATAATACACTCTGGCTATATAAAAATGATACATTGAAATACTTTCATCAGAAAAAAGCTTCTGAAAAATGTAGACTTTAGGACCATTGCTATCATGTACTTCTCATAAAAGTTCCAATTAAACATTAAATAACATATATATATATATATATATATGAAGCAAACAGGTCTTTCAAACTTTCTTTTTACTTTGAGATTTTCTAGCTGCTGGGATAAGCCTATTTTATTCAAGCTTATTTTACAATGAGGTCTTTATCAGATCTGCAGCTAGCTTGTAACCCCTAGGGGTTCAAATACAAGTGGACAAATCTCTTCAAGGTTTGCTTGAAATGTCTTAAAAACTTACTATTATTTTCCTGTTAGACTCAGGTCAGAACTAATTTTGAGAAGACCTTTTAAACCTCTGATACTGTAACACTCCAGGTAAGAAGTGAAGTGGAAGTGGAGGAAATATGATAATTTGAGCTGCGGGAGACAAGCTACAAAAACAATTCTTTGAGCAAGGGAAGAAGAAAAAAAAAAGCTGTACAAAACATCTTTTCGGTGACATTTTCAGTAATATTTTCTGTTTCTTTAGCAATATCTCTTAGTACTTTGAACACATATTTTTTTAAATCTTATAATTAACACTTATTTCCTGCTGCAGGCAGAACAGAAGGTGGCAAGAATCTTTTGATTGCTTTTGGCCTAATATATTTAGCAGGTTGATACTGCACATAATCACTACTCAACTCTTTCTTGCTTTGGGAATAGGATTGATAACTGGACAAGACTTGATTCCTTGTCTTACCAAGTCTCATGTAACACGGTCCACACATCCCTGCCATGCCTCCCCAATAACACAGTGAAGGTCAGCTGAATCAATTCTCAACTTAGAGCACTAGCCTTGAGCCATCAGGGCCAGTGGCATCTGGGTGGTGTGAAATTGGGGCCTTTTGGGTTGAATAGTGTCCTTAGAATGCTGCTGCCATCCAAAGACACAAGCTGGTATTGCTGTACTGCTGTGTATGCAGGAATCTGGTGCCAGTAGTTTTGGAAAGAAATACAACGGCAGATATGTCATCATTCCTCAAGTTCCACTGTTTCTGCTAAGGCTCTAAAATGGGAATAATTTTTTTTTTTTTTTGTATTTTAAAAAAAACACCCCACTTTCATGAGAAATAACTGGTTTCAAAATTATGAAATATAGCATTCCCCCTGTCTCATGAAAACATCTATTTTCTATGATGGGAATATCAGGTTGTGCTGCAGAGCACAGTCTTTGTTCCTTGCCCTTCCCATGTCTTCCTGCAAAGGATCTCGCTAGTTTTTCATGTCAAACACTTCAGCAAATTCTTCTTTGTTTAGAGGCAATCAGGTATTTTTCTAAGACAATCTGCTCTAGATCAGCAGATTAGATAGGGCCCAATTAACACTTCTTACCTTTCCTGGCGTGATCATTCACAATGAAGAGATGAATTCCTAGGCTTCACTAGGGAGAAATCAAAAGACAAAGTTATACTGCTGTGATTATAGCAATGTTTACTTTAGCATAGACTTGTAGGGGCAAGAGGAGTCATTATCTAAACCCAGGAAAAATTCTATAAACATACAAGTCTTGTTTAATCTACTTTACATATTAATTTTCTAAGTACCCCTGGTCAATACATTAGAATACAATTCTTCTGAGCAATTAAAATCCCTTTTTTCATACTTCTTCCAGCACTTATTAGTATATAACTATAATTATATTATTGTCACAACTTCATTGCATGTTTCACAGTTAACCAAAACTAGAGCTTATAAAGAGCATAGTGTTACAATTTATAAAAAGTGGCATGCCTTTATTTTTCTTTTTAACTTCAACAAACACAGTCCTCACTACAGTGAATTTTATATCTCAGCATATCTGCGGTACAGCTTGATTACAGCAAAGAAAGTTCCTAGACCTAAATTTGCCCTGCTTTTCTGCAAAGCCCAACCATTTCAGTGAGGTCTACAAAGCTGTTTAGAAGTAGTTTGTCTTCCTGTAAGAAGGGTCACATTAATTCCTTTGCCTTTGTTAAGTTCTTTATAACAGTATCTCTCATATTAACATCTAGCCAGTTGTTCTGTCGTATTAAGAGAGAAATTCCTTCATTATCCCATCTAGCAGCTACTGAGTGCTTCAACCTATTTGTGATTCTCAGCTACGTGTTTGTTCTTCTGTGAAATTATGCAGGCTATTGCTATTCGGACATAATTAATCCTACTTCTACTCTTTGGTAAGGAGTTCCACAGGTTAATTGTGCTATTATACAATTACGCTTCAATACTTGTGAAATACTGCTTGTTTCAGCTGTAATTTGGCTTATGTTATCACCCCTCTTTCTCTGTTAACCTTCTTGTCACCACCTCCACTTTTCCATGGCTTAAAATTCACTCTTGTGTATGATCTGAATGTGGGACCTTTGCCAGCACTGAGTAGTCCGCTCCAGTGTGCTCCACTGCTTTTCAATCCTCACTCATCACCACCGAAATTGGTTCTAAAAGATGAAGACTTCCCCTGTTTCTTTACCTTCAGTCTCATAACCAGACCACTTCATTTTATCATATTAACCTTAACGATGCCACTAGCTTACATTATTTTTACTATTGTTGCAGGGTTTGGAATTTAATACAACCTAGTTGACATTTATTTTGGTTATCAGACTAGGAATAAAACTTTCTCTCAACATAGTTTGTATTAGGTTCCAATGTCAGGAAGCAAATGGGGCTATATATTCACATAGTCTGAGATACAGTTTGAGGCCACTTTCTTTTGGAGCAGAAAGCACAGGAATTGCTTTGTTTGGGGAATTGCTGGACACCTGGAAGTTATAAAGCTTCTTCTAGTTAATTTACCCACAAATCTAAAACTGTCGTAAAGCTTAAATACATAAAGGAAGGTGGACAATGTTGATGACACACCTGGGAAGTCTGTATAGAGAGAGCTGGTGAAAATGGTGCTGGATGCTGGTATGTTCTCAATAATA